>NC_056739.1:1043210359-1043217859 GCF_019279795.1 Protopterus annectens | reverse complement strand
GTCTGTCTGTCTGTCTGTATCTTTCTGTCTGTTTTTAATATTTGTTTACATGCCTCGGCTACCTTCCACGGTCTTTCCTTCCTCCCTGCCCATGCTTCTTGCTGATATTCCCCTCCACCCTTCTTAAAAAGGCATCTATCTTAGAAAGATTATACCCTTCCCCCACCTACCTTCCATTCAGGTTACCCTTATGTGTGCTTATCTACTTGCTGTTGTCTTATTCCTTGCTTTCTTCTCTCCTCCTTTACTCACCATTTATATGATGAACTGAGTTGGCACTTTGCTGTACTAGCTCTAACAAGGTCACTTTATTAGTCTGATTGCTGCCGTTAATATGGCAGTGATTCTTTTATATACAGTCCTTTCCTTGGCATACTGATGTTATGCTGAACCTATTACATAGCTCTCAACCTCTAGTACAAAACATCTGGACAAAGCCAAAAATAATGGGGAGACAAAGTCCAAAAATAGGGACGAATTTTAACTATTGCTCTTATAACATTAGAAAGTTGATAGAATAAAAGTTTTCACATTAGTATGCATTTTCTGAAAGATATGAAGTCTAAAACTCACATGATTGTAATTATTTGTAGAAAACCACAAATTTTATGACGAACAGACCAAAAATATAAGGCAAAAATTTGGACAGTTAAGATGTATGACCTGTTACATACCTCAGCAGCATCAAACCAATCGTACTAAACCAAGTATGCTATTTAGTGTAACTCAACGGTGTTATAGATCTTTCTGAATACCCATCCCTCACCAATATTTTGCTCTCATTTCTGTATTCAGCAAGGTTAACTAAGTGGCACAGAGGCAGCATTACGAGTAAGTGTAGGACTAGTCAAAAAAAACAGAGAAATTGTACTGAAGCCATACACACTACACAAAATATTAGAAAGGGCTCCACTCAATAAACTATCTTTTTTCTGCAACAGAAAAATAAAATGAAAACAAAAATGTAAGTTTTTACACAGTTTTCTTCTTAAGCTTGTGAAGTAGCACTCAAGATTACTGCTTTTTACAAATTAAATAAAAAGATTTGCTATAACTCATATCTCATATTTCTGCTATTATGGTGTACCATAAATAAAACAATCACTCTTAGTAACTCATTTGAATCATTTTTGACCCAGTGTGCAGGAAAGCTTCAGGGTTCAAGCATTTACACAATTCATTCAGTAACAAAGCCAGACCAAATCAAAATGTACATCTTCTGTTAGAACAGCTTATCGTCAAGCAATATGTCCCTTCTCCACCTCTCATTAGAATGAGCTGTACAGTAGGACAAATATTGTGATGTTGGTTAAGAGCCATTTGATGTTACCTGGCCCCATAGAGTAGAGGGATAAAGCCCTTACTGTGTGCAGGTTGACCCATGTTTGACTAGTAGCATGGGTGCTGGAAGGATCGGATGGGAGGATGGAAGTAAGTGTCAGACACCTGCTCGCCCATCCTGGGAGGGAGAGAGGTTGCCTAGATTCACTGTAATGGTAGCATTAGGAGCCTGGTGAGCTCCATGCTGAACGCTGTATACCACGTGGTTATGATGTTCTACGTGAGCAGAATCACACATTCACTTCCAGTGGGCAGCAAAAGGCTACCTCCGGGAGGGTTGGTGTAAGGGCATACTCCCTGGCAGCATGGTAACACTGTACCAAGATCCTCGATCTCCTTAGCATTCCAGAATGTGGGTCAGGTTTACTCCAGGGAGGGTAAATTGGTCTGGTAGACCTGTTTAATGAGGAGTGGACCTGGTGTCAGCTGAGCCATGGGAACAGAGACCAATAAAGAAAAAGAAAAACTACTTGGTGCTAGTCCACCCATTTGCCTACCTCCAGCAGCCTGATACAACCAACAGCTTGTTTCTTTTCCTTCCACTCAGTATAAGAAATGTCTTGTGTCTGTCCCATATATTTTCTGCCATTGTTACCTACCCTTTCCTCTGCAGTAAGTCTGTTACAATCACCCACCATACTTTATGTGAAAAAGTACTTCTTTATATCTCTATTGAGCCTTGCACTATGTATCTCACAAGCTCCGTCTTCTTGTTTTGACTTGTCTGTCTTCTGAAACATAGTTTGTACTTGGATTTGTAAATTCCCCAGAGATATTTTGGTATTTCTGATATTCACAGCTGCATCCTTTCTTTAAGACTGTACATATTCAACTATACCATGGCCATTAAGTACCCATAATAAAATGCATTCATTTGAAGCAATTTACATAACACTATAATTACCAGAACACTTTTACAAGTAATGCCAGAACATTGTTATAATCAAACATACATTTTAATAAGGCTGACTAGAGTTTCGTTCATCTGTTCTCTTCTACTCATACATTTTAGTAAATAGATCAACAGCATATTTAACTATGTCATGTCATTTTCACTCCCACAAAACCAAAAATAATCAAAAAGAAGAATCTTTTCTTTTTTGTTTTCAACATAGTCAATTCATGATTCTCAGCTCTTAACATTGTTTCTTACTGTTTTCTTGTATCCATTAAATGGCTTTTTACCCCACACAACAAATGTAGAAATTACATCGCCTTGTAAACGTCATTGAAATGCAGGTCTTTCTTGCAGATTAAACATTCAACAATAGTGCAGTTGTTTGTGAAATGCCACTGTCCGAGAATATGAATTGGAGCATTTTTGTTTCTTTCATCCTGATTAAAACAAGAGCTTGTAGTCTTTTCCAGAATGAGCATATCGGGTACGTGACATAGCATTTAAACTCCCAGCTTAATTTTCCCTTTTCATATACCAGTCTAAAAAAAATTCTTTATCATATAAAGATTTTAAATCATCTAAAAAGATGCAGTGCAGATCTTTTGGAAATACGTTCTGAGCTCAAGATATATCACACTCTTCGGTCTCATTAAATACTGCTATCACCTCAAAGTTGTTTTATTCTATCCTGTTTTATTCTGCATTCTATTCTCCAAAATGTTCAAAGTGCTTCTTGCTTCATGTACCTAACTTTGCATTTTAGCTGAGATGATGATGTCTAGTACAAACATACCTGCATATGAAAATGCAGGATAGAAGAAGATAGAACTATATGTCAAAGTAAGTTTTCAAGCTGCATGCCTAGCTTCCTTTTTTGATCATACCTTGCCATTTATTTTTTAATTCTGTTTGAGGCTATGGATTCTTGCCTCCAATCATGTCTGTCATATATTTTATCACCTTTTAAACCCTTCTACATATGTACAATAAAAAAAAATCAGAAGAAAATGCATTCTAGTTAATCACTATGATTTGCAAAAAGTAACAATGTTATGTTGTCCTAGCTTGCCTTCATTCTTACAATGATGGGTTTGGAGCCAATTACACAGCTGAAAGACTCAAACTTGGCTCATGGCAAGTAGGTATCCCATAACGCAGTGGTGTAATTCCCCAGATCTCGTTTGCCGCTTTACGAGGTTGGATGCGCTCATCATGGCCATTTTTCCTTTTAGAACCAGTAATCTCTTTCTCTGTTGTAGTAGATAGTGTTTGTCTTGCATTGTAGTTACATAGTTTTCAAATTTAGTAATACCTAAATTGTTATAGCTTTTTCCCTTTGGTGCTGCTTTTGGCCGTTGTTTCTTAGGTATTACTGTATCTCTTGTAGTGGTAGTTGTTGTTGTGTCTTGTCGTAGGTAGATAGTAGCTCATTTAAGTTAGAGTGTTCTTCGTCTATTTTAGTTATAGGGCATAGTCAGTGTGCTGTTTTTTCTGGGAAACAGGGCCATTTGAGTTAGAGGCCATATTTGATTCCATTGTTGTCTGACTCCCTAGTGTTTCTTGTAGTTAGCTGTAGATCAGTTTAGTGTAGTAAGTTAAATTTCTTGTTATATTGTGGTCTTATCTTTACCATGTCCAAAGACCCAAACGAGAGGGAACATAAGCCTTTGGGCTTCAAAAAATGCCAGAAGTGTTCACAAAAAATGTTTATCACAGACGGTCATGTTATTCCTTCCGTGCCAGGGTTTTACAAAAAAGGAGAAACAAATTGATCCTTAAAGGGCTCTTAAAGCCAACTTTTGAGGAAACTATCCACAGTTCTTCTTTCTCTTCTTCTTCTCTGTCTTCTAAAAAAGACAAACCTCAAAAGAGACAATCATCTGCTACACTGGCTCAGTTGGAGTCACCAGTCAAATTATGAAAAACTTCTAAGGCCACTACCTCCTAGGCTCCACACTCCTTGGAGTTGTCGAGGTTATACTTATTGACAAAGCCTTCAGAGCCGCAAGATACCTCTTCTCGGAGCCAGTCCATGGATATTTCACCAGGTTTCCCAACACTGAGATCTCCCATTTTGCACAGGTCTCGTTCTCCATCCCCTTCCTCTAGGTCCACCAGGAGCTTATCTGACGATGATGTGGAACAGGTGGTGCGCAGACTCTTGAAGTCGCCGGCACTGACTAAATTGTTTTCAGCTCCAACCCATTTGGTCCTGGAGCCTACTATACCAATCATACCCATTGTTGTTCCTCCTCCGAGCCAAGCTGCACCTTTGGAGCTGGAGTGCTTGGTACCACTTACTGTGGATCCATCGATTCCGAGACCCCCTTCAGTGTTGACAGAGCCGACTTCTGCTCAGATGCTGTCAGCACCATCTGGATGTGTCTGGGAGCCGGGTCGGCCCCGAGGGGGATTCTTGGCCCTGATCATCTTTGGTGACGAGCCTGCCCCTTGGAGCGTTGGCCTGGGTTACCTCAGCTCCTACATCGGCCTCAGGTCTGATCTCACTGGTTCTGGTGCCTTTCTCTGTCTCCTCGGAGCTGAGGGAGTCTTCAGAGCCAGTGGGATCTGCCTTTAAGCTGATGAGGAGTGTGCTGTCTTCCCATACAGCTCCACATAAGAATACCAGCACTCGTTCCACTAAGGCACCGGCTACTGTCTCGGCACCACACATTCCACAGGATGCCAGAGATCCAGAGTCTCAAGATCCCCCACTGGGTGAACCCCTCTCCTCCAAGGCCTCCCCAGAATATCCTTTTGAGGAGCCACCTCGGAAGACAGCTTGTAAAAGGAAGCATGTAGACTCTCCAGATGAGTCTGTCACTTCAGACACTGACCTCGAGGAGTTGGAAGGGTCCTGACGGTCATCCTCTGATGATATCTCATTTGCAGATATTCTAGAACTCCTGAATCAGAGAGGCAGCTGGCAGGCCACCAACCCTTCTGATGAGGAGTCAGTGTACCTGAAGACTTTTGGATTTCAACCTTCAGACTCCTGGGTGTCTCTGACTTTCAATGAGATAATGGATCTGGTTAGTCGAAAGGTGTGGGAGTCACCTGACACAATGGAACTTGTCCCTCGGAGACCAAACAAATTCTTAACAGCTCCTTCAGGAAAGGATTTCCTCACTAACGGGGTACTTATAGATGCTATGGTGGTGGCAGCAGCCACCAAGAAGGAACTTTCAGAGACATCCTCATCTGTTCATCCTCCGAATAAAGACTCTTGAACATTGGACAGATACGGGAAGCATGTCTTTTCTTCAGCGACATTTACACTCCAATCGCTGAATTACCAAACTCACTTTACAAGGCTACAAAGAGATCTCCTGAAAGAGCTAGGAGATACTCTGCAAGGTACATTAGCTGTGGGGATGAATGAGAAGGTCTCCTCCCAGCTATCCACCTTAAATCCCATTGTCAACTCCTCCATTTCAGCTGATATCCTACACAGCTGATGGAGGGAGCAGGGCAGCGAGTTCTGGAGTTTCCGTTAGGAGACACTCCTGGATGCGCTTGTGCAATTTTGCGGTGCCCTTTAAGTTTACTTTTAGTAATGCCACTATTGATGGTTCCTCACTCTTTGGACCCAAAGTAAAACACACTCTCACCCGATGCGAGCAGGAAGAAAAAACTCTCTCTGCAGTTGGAGTACATTTTTCCGTACCTTCAAGACCTTATCCTAAAGGTCAGAAGAGTGTGAAAATGTGGTTCAAAAGATCCCAGAGAGTTTTACAGGATGCACGGGGTGATTTATTTCCCAGAGGCAGAGGGGGAGGTAACAATGGTAGATGCCACCCCAGAGGCAGAGGGGGCCCGCAGAAACAGGGTGACTGTGATTCCTTTCACGGACACCCTTATCAGCGCTCCTGAAAGGAGGCCCGATTGCTCTACTCTGGAGGCAGTCAGGGGATGTTTATCTATGTACCCAGAAGCCTGGCAAACTATCACAAGAGACAAGTAGGTACTAAGAATAACATCCGGAGGATATTCCATTCCCTTATCCAAACCTGTCCTACTGTTCAGAACAATCCCAGATGTTCCACCCAATCTAAGGGAGCAAGCAACTATAGAGATTCAAAAGATGCTGCACAAAAGAGTCATCCAAGAAGTCCCCACAGACCAAATGGGATTCGGAACTTACTCAAGATTCTTTTTGGTGCCAAAAAAAACAGGGGACTGGAGACCCATGTTAGATCTAAGCAAATTAAATGAATCTATCAAGAAGTCAAAGTTCCGAATGGTGACACTGCAGTCTATTCTTCCCTTTTTACGGAAAGACAATTGGATGTGCTCGATAGACCTTCAAGTTGCTTACTACCACATAAAAATGGACAGGACATTGAGAAGGTACTTACGCTTCCAGCTGGGAGCCAGTCATTATCAGTTCCGAGGTCTGCCCTTTGGTCTCACTACAGCCCCCAGAGTGTTCACCAAATGCATGGCAGTAGTCACGGCTCACCTGAGGTGTCTAAGATTCTGAGTGTTTCCCTATCTAGATGACTGGCTCCTATCTGCCACCACCAAGCATCTACTCCAACAAACCAGGGATCTGATTTTGGATGTTTGTGCTCAGTTGGGTATTACAGTCAGCCTTCAAAAATCTGCCTTGTTGCCCTGTCAACATATTAGTTTTGTAGGCGCAGATCTAGACACCACTTCTATGGTAGCATGTCTTCCAACGGACAGAGTGGCAGCACTCAGACAACAGATACTTTATTTTCTTCCCAAAACCAAGGTGAAAGCGAAGACAGTTTTAAATTTATTAGGGAGAATGGCTTCCACAATAACCCTCGGTTCCTGTTGCCAGAATGTACATGAGGATCCTTCAATGGCTATTGTTCTCCCAGTAGTCGCTTCAAGAGCTTCATATGTCTCACCCGATCAGGATAACGGAATCATGCAAAAACGACTTAAGATGGTAGATACACTCCAGCCATGTGATCATAGGGAGACCCATTGTTCCACAACAACCCATAGCTACAGTGACCACGGACGCTTCCCAGATAGGGTGGGGGGTATTATCTGGGGAGAACAGTGCAAGGTACATGGCAAGAACACGAGGCTCACTTGCATATAAATGTCCTAGGGATAAGAGCAGTGCTTCTTGTGTTGCAAGCACTTCACAACTCTGTCCCTCTAGGGACAATTGTGATACAGTCAGACAATATGTCTGTGGTCTGGTACATAAACAAGCAGGGAGGAACCAGATCTTATCCTCTTTGTCACAAGGCCCTAAGAGTTTGGCAATGGGCAGTTTC
>NC_056739.1:1043065359-1043205359 GCF_019279795.1 Protopterus annectens | reverse complement strand
ACCACTGCTTTTTATTTTTGGTCATCGAGCAAGTTAAAGTTAACCACAGGGGTGGTCCTTGGACCTTGCGATTAGAACAAAGAGAACTTTGGTGGCAACTTTTGACTAATGCTTATATGTTCCCTGGGCTAAATGAAATGAGCTCCTTGAAGTGTTTACTCAAACTGAAGGCCCTTGAGAGAAGTTAATTTTATAATAATGGTGTGAGTATATATATATATATATATATATATATATATATATATATATGTATATATATATGTATATATATATATATATATGGATTCCATACATTTGGTCGAATTGCACTTAATCGAAAATGATTCCAGGCATTTCACTTCACTTCACTGAAAGCTCACTTGGTCGAAATACATTTGGTCAAAAATGGAATATAGCCCCTGCCCCACTGCAGTGCAACTCTGGAGTGAGAATATTAAATAAGGGGGGTGTGGGGGGCACAGCCCCCCACATGGGGGGTGTGGGGGGAGTAGCCCCCCACATTATGCCAATAGTTTTTACTAAAGATATATATATATATATATATATCAATGCATTTCTAATGGATATACCTTCTTATAATAGTGAATACATTAAAATTATGTGGGGGGCTACGCCCCCCACACCCCCCATTGTGGGGTGCTGTGCCCACCACACAACCTCTTATTTCATATTCTCACTCCAGGGTTGCACCGCAGTGGGGCAGGGGCTATATTCCATTTTCGACCAAATGATCTTTGACTAAGTGAGCTTTCAGTGAAGTGAGCTTTCAGTGAAGTGCAATGTCTGGTATCATTTTCGACTAAGTGTAATTCGACCAAATGTATGGATATATATATACATATATATATATATATATATATATATATATATATATATATATATATATAGATATATATATACATATATATATATATATATATGTGTGTATTATAGTTACCTTTTTATATATTAGTATTAGTATATTTGATAGATGTTTTACACAGTATCTTTAACATTGTATTTATTATATTATTTTATATTGGATGTATTCTGGAAAGGGGAGTGTTGTTGCTTTAATATTTACTTATGCAATGATGATGTCACTAAGTACTGTTTTTTTAAACCTTTGATTAATTTGAAGTGTTTGTTTGATGAAGGTTGCACATATTGTGCATCCGAAAGTGCTTACATTTACTTGAATAAATTGGTTTGTTACTTCCTTACCATTGATTTTAGTTTTTTCCTCCCTTTAAACCAAATAATCTCAAATGTATAGTGTCTTTTAAGATAAACCTTAATATTTTAGTTGACCGTTCGTCTTTCCTCAGATATGGCCTGCAAAACATAACACTCTTAATGAGATATTGTTAGGTAGGTACCTAGTAAACTAGAACTGTCTCCATGCCTTGCATTCTTCTAACAGACAGAGCACCCTAGCATCCTAGCATGTGGAACACCTTCACTAGAGACCCACTGGACTGATCAGTACTGTTAATTTTTCATGTTCTGATCACTCCCACATTTGTCTATACCAAAATGGCAAGCCTGAAACACTTGTCCAGTGCACTCTGTCTCCCTCTTACTGTTAACACTCAAGTGTACCTAGGTGGTTCTAATATGGAACACAACCAATTTCTATGTATCTAGGTCACTCTGTAATCATTCAGAGCCCACCATCAACCACTAATCTAATTTCTGGGTCCTTCACAAACTGATTTACTCTGTCACCTGCTCCCATCTTCCCATCACTAACAAAAAGGCCAAAAACGTGACTGCGTCTAGTTCTGACATTCACAGTAGTCAGCTGGGTATTAGTTTTAGTGCTTATTTCCACATAACCCACATTTTAGTCAACAAAGTATACATATCTTTCATATGCCACACATAAAAGGAATATGTCTCTCACTTCAAAGCACAAATTCCTAATAATTTACAAGGTTAATGCTCTGTAATCTGCAAACATTAAAACCACTGCTGCACTTAATTTCACTGTTTTATGTTTCCAGACTTAAACTGTATCACCTCTCACATATCTTCCCACTTGTCACAGATTTTAGAGAAGAAATATTCAGAGGTTTAGGAAATACAGTTGTGTAAGACCTTACTATAACAGCATATGTTCAAAAATAATGACACTGTTTTTACCTATGTAATGTCATTTTCATTCGTACAAAACCTAAAATAATGAAAATAATGAAAAAGTTTTTTTATTTAGTTTCAATGTAGTCTATTTTGTAATTGTCAGTTCTTAACATTGTTTCTTACTGTCATCTCACATAAATTAAATAGATTTTTCTTCACACAATAAATGTAGAAATTACTTTGCTTTGCATACGTTATTTAAATACATGTCTTTCTTGCAGATTAAACATTTGACAACAGCTTGACAGTTGGGATGTATCCTGCTAAGGATACCGTACATCCATCTTGTTATGCCAAAGCTTAGGTGCTCCTTCCTGTCATGTGTCATATATTTGATTATAGATCTAGGCATAAGGACTATGTAATGGTACATGAGGAATGTATGAATTTGAAAATCCTCAGAGCTTTCCTGCCCTAAAATACAGTGGCTTACTATTAAGAGGACAGACATGGTTAAGAAATCAGAGTGGAAAGGACTGGCAAAAAGTGATTCCACCTCGGCCATAAGAAAAAGGAAAAATTAGAGGGACCATGGGAGGGAGGGAAAATATTTTGCAACAGTTTCCTATTTGAACATCTGTTGTTATGCTAAGTCCATACACAACTGTAGTATGTCCATCATTAGATCATTATTACAAAGTTGCTAACAGATGGGATGATTTCTAAATCTTTTAGGCAGACTGAGAGAACCAAAACTGGAATCCATTAAACCTTTAAGTATGGTTCTAATAAATCCTGTCCTGGCTCTAGAAATGTAATTTAGGTCTTCACATCTACTTTTTGGAGTAAAATTATATTATATTTATGATACCTGGACAATATACTTATTTTTTGGAAGGGGAGTAAAGATGAATTTGCTGAATTTGTAGAATTTTTAGGAAATACATCCAGTTTTCTAAAATTCACCAGTCAAATTTACGACAATGATTGTGAATTTTTAGATATTGTTTTCTCACATCACAACAACGTTATACAGTCCAATATCTTCAGAAAGAATACTTTTCAAATTCCTTTTTCCATTTTGACAGCTGTCATCCTTATTATCAGAAGAGGAATTTGATTAAAGGCCAGATGATCAGGCTGTCTAGAATAATTAGCAACGATGATGTATTTAATCAGGAAATAGAAAAACTATCTAACATGTTTTTTGATAGAGGATATCCTTATGATCTCATATTTAATACCAAGAAAGAGATCAATACAAAAAGGTATTTGTTATATAGACCTATTATTAAATTTGGCATTGGCAATACATTTGAAACCAACAAGTTAGTCTAGAAATGACACTTTTATTCTACCTTACAACAAAACATCCCCCAAAATTGCGAACATTATTCATGAGACTTGGACCAGTGTCATTAGTAACAATGCAGAATTAACTGATGTTTTGGGTACATACCCTAAGATTACGTACAGTAAAGGAAGGAATCTAAAATATATTTTTGAGACCAATACAAACATTGATATTTTTAAAAAGTCAAAAATGAATAAATGTGGAGCATGCCATGCATATAAATACATTAATGATGGTCCATACGTGGTTATAGCAAATTTTGGTAAAACAATCAGATGTCCAGGTTATTGTAATTGTAATTCTACCATGGTTGTTTATGTAGCAACTTGTTCAACATGCCAAGCATTTTATGTTGGCAAAACTATTAGGAAGCTAAGAGTGCGTATAGTTGAACACGTGAGAGACATCAAAAAACACAAAAACACCAGTGCTCTATACAACCACAGTGTTAGGTGTTCAAATTTTAAGAGGTTTCTATTTTTTATTATCGACAGAATCCCACATAATGTGCACAAAGGAGGAGATGAGAAGACCATTCTGGAGGCTAAGGAATGTCTTTGGCAACTTAGGCTCAACGCCTGTATTCTGCCAGGCATTAACGAACATGTTTCAATTTCTAGTGTACTGAAACTTAAATCATATTTTATTTGAACAATATTTCAACATATTTACAAACACTCCTATACATTCACAATATATTTTACCATATTTTAAAGAACATGTTTTTATTAACTTAACTTACACTTTATATTTGACAGTTATTCACAAACACAATATACATACAATACATATATCAAATTGAATATTAAATTGAGTAGTATTTTAGACATGATAATTAGGAGTACTCATTTTTAGGGCCTGTATACACCTTCATTTTCATGTTTATATTTGTTTTCACACTTACACTTGTTTTTACAACACAATATTATACATATTATACATTTTTATTTTTATGTTTCATATATATTTTTTATTTATGCTTATTTAAAGAGTTTATTTCATTTAATTGCCCATCAAAATCTTATTTTATTTTATTTTTATTATGATTGTGTTTAATGTTTTTCACAATTATGTATTTGAGAGACAATTTTAAAGTTTTATCAACCGTATATAGTTCTGTCATTGATACTATTCCTTTCAGGTTCAGGTTCATTTAATTGTAATTTAATTGTAATTAACTAATTATTCAATTAATTCAAAAGTATATAAGGGATTGCTTACATTTTGTTGATTTAGTACTCTGATGAAGCCCTTTATGAGGTTGGGTGAAAGCGCTTAGTACGTGGTTATTTCTTGGTTGCTGTATCACCGTTTTTATTTTTATTAATAAACCAGTTTTTACGGCCTGCTGAGTGGCTTTTTAGCTTACTAGTTACTCATATTTTCACTTTTTAAGAACTGTTTGACCTCAAAGTGTGAAGAAAGAGAGAGGTGGATCCATGAGAAGACAAGCTGATTCAACTGACAAATGTACCTTCATGGGTATGTATACTAAACCAAAATTCAGCAGCTCAAACAAATATTCAAGGATAGAAAGTATCCCTTTCTGGAAGAGATCTAGTCATTTCTTTTAGCACCAAAAAGAAAATATGTTCCATTTTTATGTAAATGATTTTCAATTTGCCGGTTTTCCAGCTTCCTTTACTACCTGTAGCACTTCCTCAGAATAAAGGTGGCGAAAAGGAATTAAAAGTTATTATCCATACAATGCATTTGAGATTTTTCAGGTTTGGATGAATGAGAGAGCCCTTCTGCTGTGTGAGAATATCTATCCTGTGGAAATACAAGGTCACTGCCCTTTGCTAGATGAAAAAGAAGGTGAACCAACATTGTCTGGGCTAAAAGGGGGCCATCAGGAGAATTTGGGGATTGTCCTTCTGAATATTTAGGAGGACCTTTTGAATAAGAGGCATGTGGGAAAGGCACAGAGTAATTTCCATTTCTATGTGAAGCAGAAGGCACCCATTGCCCAAGCTTGCTTGTAGAGGATCCTGGAATCAGATATTCTGAGATGATGGTTTTAGATTGGATGCAAGGAGATATATCTCTGGGAGTCCCCACCATAGACAACCTGCAGGAAGACCTCCTTGTTCAACCCTCATACTTGAGGATCTGCCTTTGATTTGCTTAGTAATCTACCAAGCTGTTTTGTTCCGATGGAATGTAGACTGCTTGGAGAAAATGTTTATGATAAATAGCAATGTTCCAAGCAATTACTATAAATTTGCACAGGGGGAAGGATCGCCAAAATTGTGATGTCTTCCTTCTGCTTCTTATTTTTCTTTTCATCTGTGAAGGGACATCTGAGTTGGGAACTTCAGAAGATATAATGGCTCATGCTAAATCTTTCAATCAAGAATAAAGATGACCGTTTAGGGTTTTTTTGATAAAAGATGCCTGCAAATAGAACAGTCCTGACATTTTGCCCTGAAAAATCACTGAGAATGTTTGACTTTCTATTCTATGGAATCTGCCTACCACAAAGGCATTTGCCTTTCCTAGATGATGTGAACAAATTCAAAAACAGAAATATCAAGAAAAAAGGAAGAGTCCCCAATGGGATACTTAGCTTTCACTTGTGATGGCAAATAAATCCTTTCATAAGACTGACAGAACAAGTTATACACCTTATCATGCTTCCCAGACTGGTGGCAAAAAAGTTCTGAAGATTTTCACACTCATGTATCCCTTATATACCAGAACATAGCCCTTGTGTTTAGGCCTAAGGAATGACATACAGTATGAGAGGAAGGAGCACCTAAGCTTTGGTAAACTGGATGGACATATGGTATCCTTGACAGGATACATGCCATCTGTCAGCATTATTGCAAATGTAATTTAATGATAAACATCTAAATATGAACTTGCATAATAAATTATAAACATTAGTAGTTGTTAAAATGCCATTCACTTTTATTTGATATATATAGGTATTTTGTGCCCGCTAACTAAATTCATAATATCACTGTCCATTTAACTGGTTCTCTGCCATCCTAGGCATATAAAATAAATAAAGACTGATAAGAGTGCAGAGGCCTGCAAAACCTGCACTTACTGTTTGACTAACTGATGACTTTTAAAATTGGAGAAAAGGCCAGGAAATAACTTTTTATGTTTGCACTTATGTTACCTAACTGATATAGCCATTTAGATCTGATATGAGCATTATCTGTAACTATTTCTGTATTTTATTTTCTGCTTTGAGTAAATCTGTTTGTCCTGGTGTAAGGACCATCTTGGATTTAAGTAGTGATTGCTCTAAGTGAGTGTTGGATTAACTGGGTCTTCAGATTTCACCTATTTTAATTGGTTCTTTTGTTTTCTTGTTTTATACTCTTTATGCAGAACTGTGCTGAGTGTAGCCCATGCTTGAGGATCTGCCTTTGATTTGCTTAGTAATCTACCAAGCTGTTTTTTTTCCGATGGAATGTAGACTGCTTGGAGAAAATGTTTATGATAAATAGCAATGTTCCAAGCAAGTGGTAGTTTTAATTCCATAATAGGAAATTAATGCAAGTAAATTTTCTTTCTCCTCTGTACTATTGAAAGTGTACCTTCTTACAACTCCTGTGAGTTAAAAAATTTCTGGCCTGGCTAAATAGCTTGCATTGATTTGCACTATCCTCCTCTTAGCTGTGTAAACCAGCTCAGTCCATGTAACAGTTCTGTTGTTCTGAGTATCTCTGTGATGAACATACTATCCATTCAACAACTATTTCCCCTTGTAATATTTCCCCACCCACTCTTTACTTCCTCATAAACCATAACATTTAGCAGCACTGGTCATCATGGAGAGACAGAAACGTCCAAAAGCACAATAAGACTGGTTGCTGCTTCCAAAAAACGAAGCTGGATTCAAATAAGCAAGTGGTGTTTATTTTAATGTAGTTCAATAAAAAGAAAACTCCTTGAAATGAGCGCTTTCGTTTGGCTATGCCAAACTTTTTCAAATACAAATAGTTACCCACAATACACATAAAATATATACATTTCATTCAATGACATCATTTAAACAATTAAAACAACGACTTAATTAACCTTTTCTATCCTGGTAAAAGATACGTTTGCTGACATAAACTGGATTGGGACAGGCATGGATCGTAAACAGAGACATAGCATATAAAATCATTCGAAATGACTTTTGAGCATAATACATTAATAAACCATGGAAACTAGAACACTCTATTCTAATGTCAAGTGACCTACAGATATACTAAAATTATAACATTGTAGGTTCTTGTAAGAGTAAATAAATAAATAAATAAATAGTAATTCTACTCTAATATGACTAGTTTAACAATTACAGTAAAAATGAAAAACAGTGAGATGATATGATATATAAAAGATATATATATATATATATATATATATATATATATATATATATAAAAACAAATGTATGTGTATAAAAAAAAAAATGAATTTGTGATTGTAACAGTGCAAAAATATAAATATGTAAATATGTATATGTATATATGTATATATATACATATACACACCTACCGTATGTGTAATAATAAATATTAAATATTAAATAGGAAATAAATAATACATACAACCAGCATATAAATTAATACACATCTTAAACATTAAAAATATATATAAAATCCATATAAAATATCTAAGATGTAAAATTTAAATACAGAGTATATTAACCCACCAAGTGTGTAACTTATAGTGATACTTAATTGAGAAGAGTCAAAATAATCTATCAAAAATCATTTTTATGTTTTTTTACTTTTTTAATAATCTATCTAAGTAGAGTTTTTAGTTTTAAAATACTACTGATAGAGACATGATTGTTCATTCCTGGCCAATTGTTAGAATTTAATCTCAATTGCCATTCTAATTCATGTTTTTCCAGAAGTGGTTGCCATGCCCCCTCTCTGATGTCTGGTTTTATTACATCCAACACAATGAATTTAAAACTATGTTCTGGGAAAAATGTTACGTGTTTTGCTAGGGCGTTCACATCGTTTTGATCTCTTATTGCCCTAATATGTTCTCCTATCCGTTCTTTTAATTTTCGTTCTGTTTTCCCCAAGTAAAACATGGGGCAAACTTGGCAGAGGGCACAGTATACTACTCTTTCTGTGTAACAACATGCTTTGTGTTTTAATGTAACCTTATTATTATTAATAATTAAATTATTGGTCTCAAAAATAAATTTACAATATTTACATTTGCCACATCTAAAAGTTCTACCTATTGAACTGTTCTTTTTACCTTCAAAAATGTTTTTTATATTCTTACCCTTTTTATACACTATCACAGGTTTTTCATCCATGATACCATGTAGTGTCGTGTCATTCATAATAATCTGCCAATTTTTATGCATAATTTGTCTAATAATATTACTGTGCACACTATAGTTGGTAATAAATGCATTTCTAAAATCCTTATGGTTTTCCATCACACTATTAATTTTTGATATATTCTCACTGTTTACATTGTTTTCTGTGTCTGATAAAATTACAGATCGCCCTAAACACACAGTATCACTGTTTGTGCTAGCCCCATTATGTTCTAATGTGGATTTAGTGTGTTTCAATAAGGGTTTATAAAATAAATTTGCCCGTTTATTAGTGACTTCTCTCATAACTTCTTCAATTAAAAAGTCAGGGTATCCTCTGTTTTTGAACATACCTACTAATAATTGACATTCTGATATGAAGTCTTCCCATTCACTCACCATCCTTGCAGCCCTCACAAACTGGCCCTTAATCACAGCTTTTTTTTGAGGGAAAGGATGGCAGCTGTTGTAATGTAGAAGCATATTACTGTAGGTTTTTTTACAATAAATTTTCTTTTTATAAGACTTATTCACACTGTCTTTTTCTAACCATACGTCTAAATAAGCTATATTCTTCATATCATAATTTGCTGTAAATCTTAAAAAGGATGTTGTTCGATTTAAATAATCTAAAAATTCATTTAAAAATTCACTGTTTCCAGTCCACACAATAAAAATGTCATCTAAAAAGCGGAGATAAAGTTTGCAATATTTAAAATAATCAGTGTTCTAGTTTCCATGGTTTATTAATGTATTATGCTCAAAAGCCATTTCGAATGATTTTATATGCTATGTCTCTGTTTACGATCCATGCCTGTCCCAATCCAGTTTATGTCAGCAAACGTATCTTTTACCAGGATAGAAAAGGTTAATTAAGTCGTTGTTTTAATTGTTAAAATGATGTCATTGAATGAAATGTATATATTTTATGTGTATTGTGGGTAACAATTTGTATTTGAAAAAGTTTGGCATAGCCAAACGAAAGCACTCATTTCAAGGAGTTTTCTTTTTATTGAACTACGTTAAAATAAACACCACTTGCTTATTTGAATCCAGCTTCGTTTTTTGGAAGCAGCAACCAGTCTTATCGTGCTTTTGGACGTTTCTGTTGGTTTCGTTGTATGATTATTTGATCATGGAGAGACAACAGACTGACCTGTCTTCCACTGCCAGCCTCATAGCCATGGAACCCTAAGGCAGTGTAAGAACTGTCACCACATACTCACTGAAAACAAACTCCTACTTAACCCAAAGGACTCTGTGAGGGGTGTAAATACTACATTTAACTGGAGTCATCCCTCTCCCAGTTAGGTGCATGTGGTGAGCAAAACACAGTCTTAGCCCCATGCACACCTATGCAGCATTCACAGACTGTCACCATAAAACTGTCTTATGTTGATGCCATTACAAAATCTCTACCCAAGCCTCCCAGAAATCCTAAGTCTAGGCATCATCGTAAACCATCAAATTTATCTCTTGCACATTACCCACACTTAACAAGTCATAATCAACATACGGTATGCTCTGACACTATAGAAATCATAGCTATGAAAAGGGATCACGCAAATAGTATGCAGAACCAAGTTAGTACTCCTGGCAACATCTTGGTCTTACAGACACACAGAAACTCCAGTCACCAGAAAGAGCAAAGGTAGAATAACAGCTAGCTGACACTCAGGTTCCAGGATCTGCCATGTCATTAAGGTCCTCAAGCTCCTTCATCCCATGTACACATATGATCAGGTCATTACACACATATGGGAGTGAATGACTTGAGATGCACTTCCTTGCATCATATGAAGAGGGGCATGATGGAGCTCTTTGAATATTTATATGAAATGGATGTAAAACTTAATACTGAGCAGTATCCTACAATATAAAAAAAAAAACATAATCAACTTTAATTACAGTCCTAGCTACTGGTGTCACTCTAGGTGGATCTAATATGTATCAGCCTGGGATGAGATGAGTGGCAGCTCTAACGGCTTTGCTAGGGATGGCCTGCATGTTTCTCCTCATGGCTTCAGTATATTGGTAAAAATCTTTTCTTCCCCTAAAGTGCCATTTTAGACAGGGTCAGACTCCTCAAATTACCTACAAAGCCAGCCATAATCAAAATCCAATAAAGGTAGTACTGCTCAATGCTAGAAGTCTTAACAGGAAAATGCACTCTTTACAGGTATTCCTAACCCTTGAAAATATGGGTATATATGTAGTTACTGAAACATGGTTTCAAAACATTGAAAGTACCTCTAAAGTGTTTTATTGCCTACCACTCCTTCAGACCCAACACCGAAATTGACAGCATAGCTAGAGGGAGTGTATTTGTGTCCCTAAAAAAAAAATCCAACTCTAGACTATTAATGCAAGACACTGAACTTGAACTTGTCCACATCCTCCTTATGATAAACAAGATCCAGTACCACATCATAGCCAGCTATAGTACCTCCTCCATGATGCTGGTAGTCAATAAGGCATATCTAAACAAACTGATATCCTTCACTATTAAGCCCAACACTATTGTCTTAGGTGACTTCAACTATCCCTCCCTTCATTAACTGGGAAACTTACAGCATCACAAGTAAGTATGCTTAAAGATTCATGGACTTCATTAGGCAAACTCCTTAGACAACTAGTATGATTCCAGCAAGAGTCTCAGAAGTAATGGACGTGGTTCTCATCAATACAGCCCCCTAGGCTTAACACCCAGAGTTACCAAATTACTGGTCAAATCTAACCACTGTGCAGTAATACTTACTTTAAGTGTCAGACCTGAGTTATCTCAAATCCTCTCTGTCTTTAAAGACTACTGCAAGGCAAATACTCCAGCTAACTGATGACCTGATGAAATCCAAGCACCCTTCTCACCTCACATAAGCCATATTCATGAATACTGTCTATGTATACCTTCAAGCTTGCATTGTAGCTTAGTCCACATAAGGTAAAAATATATTGCCCAATTCAAGAATAAACCTATTTGGTGGAATCCTAGCATAAATAAACTACATAATAAGAGGAAGAAACTCATAGTCCATAACAGCAAACATAACATCTCATAAGTTAGGGGGGACTCAAAAAGATCAACAAAGAACAAAGAAATTAGAAGAAAATGAAAGAACAGCACTGGTAGAGTTTTTAGTAGAATCTAGAACAGAAGCTGCTATTAAAACGGAATACTTAGTAGAGCATATAAAATATTGCATGATAACTATAAGAATCAATCAGAGGAGGTTAGAAAGGATTAGGAAGAGAGGATGGATAAGCAATTCACAAAGAAACAGTGGGAGGATACATGTATGTCTCCCAAATATGCAACAAAATCTAGAAGATTTAAGATGTTTGCTTGGAAATGTTTGCATAGATATTTTATACCCCAAGTAGATTCCAGAGAAATTTTCCTCAGGCAGATAGCAAATGTTGGAGGTGTGACTGCGTAGGAAGAGGTAATTGGGAACATATTTTCTGGCAGGGCGGTAAATTGGTGGACAGAAGGGATTCCCTGTGGGATGCACTGACAGAATGCTGGGTGGGCAGACTGATGTGATGAAGGAGATGATTTTCCTGAGCTATGATACAGAATCGGAATTGCCTAGACGTGGCATAGTCTTTCTCTGTCTAATTATGGTGGCTGCAGAAAAAGCAATTACTAGATAATGGAACTCAAAATCTAAACCAAATATATGAGAAGTAGTGAATACAGTAACAGAGATAAAACAACTGGAATTGAGATATTTAGAAAAGAGTAGGAGCAAACTACATAGGAAAAAATGGGAATTGTGAGAACGATACATACAGGGGAGGAATGAGGTTTAAAAGAAGGCACGACTTAAATGAGCTATGCAGTGTTTGAATGAAAATGATTGGTTAGGTTATAAGTGATGTATAATGTTTGCAAATGGGAGTGTGTCAGTATGGTTTGTGATGTAAAATGCTTACAACTAGTATTGTGTAGGTGTGGTTTGTTTCCACTTATATAAATGTATGATTGCCTATGTAGTAAGTGATGGTTTAATAAAAATATTTCTTGTTTTAAAAAAACAAAGGGCAGGAATTGAATAATTTATGTGCTTAGGTTATATATGCTCACAGGTTCATAGGTGTGTACTAGGCTAATGGCCCTGGAACCTTTACAAGCCTTGCCCATAGAATTGCTCTGGCATCGTGCCACCCGACGTTAGTTCCCAGTGCTTCTATCAAGTAGAGCCACTGCAGTGATCCCCTGGGTGAACTTTCTATTTCCCATCCACTCATCAACATTTCTCTTGAAGAGGGCCAGTGAGGTGCTTTCCTTGACATGTATGAGAAGTCTATCCCAGAGCATGGGCAGTCTCTGGTTATAAACCTGTTCTTCCAGCATGTTCTGTTGATTGTGGTAATGAGGTTGAGGTCTCTTGAGCATGTGGTGTGGAGGGATGGATTTCTTTAGATGTAGCATTTCTAACAGAGCTGGGTCAGACATGGCTTTGTAAGTCAAGCAGAGATCGCCTCTTAGTAGATGATATGAGACAGAGAATAGATGGAGTTTTTTGAGTCTGTCCATGTATGACATGTGTTTAAGGTCTAGGATCCTCTTCGTGAGGTATTTTTGTGGCCTTTCCAGCTGTTGCATGTGTCAAGTAAGGTACATGCCAAATGGGGAATTATACTCAATGATTGGCCTAATGAGGGAAGAGTAGAGAGAAATGATGACCTCTTTCTTCCTGGATGCAAAACCCTTGGTAATGAGATGTCCCACACAGAAGGACTTTCTGACCACAGTGGCAATGTGGTGGTCGAAGGAGAGATTGCTGTCAACCTGTGTCCCCATATCTCTTAAATACTTTCAGTGTTCAGTGGGCTCCCATCAATGTGGTAATTATTGGGAACCGAGTTTTTCCCAAAGGGGATGATGATGCATTTTTTGGCATTAAGCTTAAGGCCATGGTTTCAACACCAGTCATTGGTCTCAGTGAGACTTTTCTGTAGGATGTCTACATCACTTGGGG
Source organism: Protopterus annectens (assembly GCF_019279795.1). Classification (NCBI taxonomy): domain Eukaryota; kingdom Metazoa; phylum Chordata; order Ceratodontiformes; family Protopteridae; genus Protopterus; species Protopterus annectens. The sequence continues at coordinate 1,043,191,666 of NC_056739.1, read as the reverse complement.
AGTTAATAATGGTTCCCAGCTTGAAGTCGTCTGCGAACTTGGTCAGCCAGAGTCCCTCCGTGTTGGTCTGGACTTATGAGAAGTAGATGCCAAACAGAAGAGGACCCAGGACTGATCCCTGTGGGACTCCACTCATGACTGGTTGGCAGTCAGACTTGGAGTCTGCTACTTTCACACTGTGAGTTCTATCTCTGAGCCAATTTGCAACCCACCTACTGATATAGGGGTTGATGCCTAGTTTGGTGAGTTTATCATAAATTCCTGAGTGGGGAATGGTATCAAAGGCCTTGGCCAGATTAAGGTAGGCTGTATGAACTGCCTTGCCCTCAACCACAGCTCTGGTGACTGACTCAAAGAAGTCAACCAGGTTGAGCAGGCATGATCTACCTTTCACAAAACAAAATTGCGTGGGATCTAGAGTTTGAAGATTCCTTTATCCTTGTTAATTAGGTCCATGATGATGCACTCCATAGCCTTACATATCAGACTCATCAGGCTAAGGGGGAGATAATTCCCAGGGTCTGCAGTCGCTCCCCCTTTATGGAGAGGGATAACTGTAGCAGTACACCATTCGGTAGGGACAAAGCCTGAGGTGAGGCTGTGATTGAACAGAGCACACAGATGTGGTGCCAATTGACTTTGTAGTTCATGTAGAACACATCCAGAGATATTGTCGGGTCCCATGGAAGCTGTATTCTTGGCCTTGAACAATACAGCTTTAACTTGTGCTGCATTAATGCTGGGTGCCTGGCATTCCTCCGGTATTGTGATTGGTCCTTTAGTGGGGGAGACAGGGGTAAAGTTGGCAATGAATCTGTTGGCCAGTATGTTGGCAATATCTGTTGGCTCAGTATAGGAGGTACCATTATGCAGTAACTCAGAGCAAACCTGGGTATTGCTGTGGAGATTCTTTTTTTTTCTCAAATATATTTTTTTATTTTCAATTAAAATAACATTTACATAATATTTTTAAATATCATTTTAAACAACTATATACAATATTTACAATAGCCTGACTTTCAGTTATATACACTGTATGTTATTAAATATAGAATTAACAGATCAGTTATCAGAGATACAATATTGATTATTGCAGAGTGTCCAACAAAGATATAACTTTCTTCCAAGGATTATTTACCAGGGCCTGGGATAGATTCGTAGTTCTTTGATTTTTATTTCCATCAATGCAGTTGTCTTCAGTAAAGTGTAGAATTCTTCCAGGGTCGGGGGTGTATTTGAATTCCACCTTCTGGTTATGCATTTCCTAGAAATAGCAATTATTGTCCATAACAAATACATATTTGTCTTATTCAGGTAGGGACCTTCATTTACATTGTTTTATCAATACTTTAATTAAGGTAAAGGATTCATTAAATAAAGCTTGTAAAAAAATGATTGATTCCATTCCAATATGATTTAATTTTATTACATTCATAAAAAATATGAATCCAGTCTACTTTATTTGACTTTTCACATCTCCAGCAAAAAACATTTTTAGAAGTACTGATCTTTTTAATTCTATCTGGTGTTAAAAATGCTCTATGTAAGTATTTACAGTTAAATATTTTCCAGTACTGTGTGTTAGAGCTGTAATTAACTGATAGTAAGATGTTACTTTTAATTTCTTCTGTTAACTGCAGTGACTGACCTTTTGTTAAGAACTGCCAGTATGATGATTTGGGAATTGTTTTATATGTTATTAACTCCTTATATAGATTTGAAATGGAATTTTTCTTTTCACAACTATTATATATAAATTCATACAGAAAACTTATTAGATTTGGAATATCTTTAAATGAGGAATTATTAATTAATGTGCATAAATCTTGAGTGTACATTAGAATGCTTTGTAAGGTTAACCAGTCCTGTGTTGGAATATTGTAAGCAGTTTTTATCATGTGTATATCTAAAACATTTAATTTAGTTACACATTGAAACCAGCATAAGAATCCATTTTGTTCTCGGGAGATTATTGTTTCTCTATATATTTTGTGAGGAAAGTTCTTAGTGATGGTAAATGGGGTTAAAGGGTCAAACCAAAGTTTTAGATCTATGTTTGCATTGATAAGTTTCCTAAAGGAATTGATGTAATGATTAATCAGTGTTGTTTTAGAAGGTTTTGTTATATTATATTGTATACTTATGCATAGTATGTACCAGAGTTTGTCTGATTTGTCTACTATTATTTTTTTTTAACAGATTAAATTCATTTGTTAATATAGCCGTTGCTAATTCTTTCCAGTTGGCAAAATAATTGGGGTTTATCCAGTCTATTGTAGTTTTAAGCACAGATGCTTTTATATATGTTTCTATTTCTGGGAAGTTCAGTCCTCCTTGTTTCCAGGGTCTAATGTGATGAGTTAGAGCTACTCTATTCTTTTTGGGATACCATAAAAATTTTATTAAACATGAGTTTATTTCTTTAAGAATGTATCTTTCAGGAATTAACTGTACTGCTAATGCTACATATAGTATTTTTGGCAATAAGACCATTTTTATTAATTGCAATCTGTCTTCAAAAGTTAATTTAATTTTGTTCCACTTTTCTATATATATTTTTATAGTTTCAATAATGTTTTTATAATTTATTAATATTGTTTTATTTATATTTTTGCATGACACTATTCCTAAATAATGTAGCGTAAGTTCTTGTTTTCCTATGATGGATTTATCTGTAACTTGTAGGTCTTTTTTCTTATTTAAAAATAGAAATTTTGATTTTGATCTATTAAAGTGTAGACCTGAAATCTTATAAAATGTCTCTATTACTTCTTCTAGCTTTCCTAATGACTCTCTGGAGTTTGATAGGGTTAATAAAATATCAGCAAAAAGCATTATTTTAGATATGTACTGGTCATAGACTTCTATTTCTTTTATTCTTGGATTATTGCGTATTATTTCTGTAAGTATTTCTATAGCCAAAGCAAATAAAATAGGAGAAAGGGGGCATCCTTGTTTAGCACCTTTCATTATATGGATAGATTCTGAGGTGAAAGGACCTAATTTAAAGTAGACTAACTTATTAATATATATGCTTTTTAGTAATAAGATGAAGGGAAGAGGAAATTCAAATAATGCTAAAGTTTTAAATAGATATTCCCAGTTGAGGGAATCAAAGGCTTTTTCTAAGTCTAATCCGATTACAAGTGTTTCTCTATCTTATTTATTCACATAATCTATAAGAGTAAGTATCCTTTTAATATTATCATGTGTGTGCCTGTTATATAAAAATCCAGTTTGATCATTATTAATTGTCTTTGAAAGTGGGATTTTCATTCTGTTATCTAGGATTGACATGAATATTTTGTAATCATTATTCAGTAATGATATAGGTCTATATGAGGTGCAAACATTTGATGGTTTATTATCTTTTAGAATTGGTGTTATGAGAGAATATTTCCACGAGGGTGGTATTTTTGCTTCTGACTGGACTTCTAGCAAAGTTTTATGAAAAAGGGAGATTACTGCTGAAGGGAAGAGTTTGTAAATTTCCGTAATTATACCGTCTATCCCTAGAGCTTTGTTAGATTTACTTTCTTTTATCTTTTCAACACTTTCTTTGTAGAATACAGGTTTTTGTAAGTCTAGTTTTAAGTTTTCAGGAATCTTTTTTATATTGACAAAGTTTGTATCTAAGTTTATTTGGTTGGTATCTAAATCTTCTTTTTTGAAGTGTTCCATATAATGGAACTGAAATGCTTCAAGGATGTCTCCTATATTGGTTACTTTTTTCCCTTTTTTTCATGACATATACTACTAATGTTATTTGCATTAGATTGTATTTTAATTCTTGTAGATAAGTTATGTAGATATCTAGGGGAGGTGGCTAATGAGTTTATTTTTAATTTTTCCAAGGCTAGACATGTTTTTTTTGTGTTAGAATTTCATTATATTTTTTATTTAATTCCTCTGTTTCTTTTTTGACTTCTGGATAATTCTAATTTTTTTTTTTTTAGATTTTGCTGTCAAGAGTCTGGTTTGCAAGTCTAATGATTTAGATTCCCACTCTCTAACTTTGTTTTTGTACCAACTAAGGGTCTTACCAAATAAATACGCTTTTAATCAGTCCCAAACAATGACTCTACTGATTTCTGTTGTATTATTAATTTCAAGAAATAATTGTAGTTCTGACAACATCCAGGGTCTGAATTCTTTAATTTTTGTGATATATGATGGAATTCTAGTTGAGAGGATTAAAGGTTTAAACTCTATTTGGAGCTTCATTATCAGAGAGTCATGATATGAGAAGGGGCATGGAACTATTGAGAAGTTGAGGATTTTTGTTTGTAAATCTTAAACTATGAATAATTTGTGTATTCTGGTTTGTGTTCCAAATCTATGGTTTTTATGGGAAAATAATAAGGATTTATCATCTTTTACTTTAAAAGTGACTATTAAATTAAATGAATCAATCCATTTTTTAAGGATTTTGAAATAGTTGCTATGCGAAAAGACTTTTTGGTGGTTTCAAAAGCTTCTAAGGTACAATTAAAGTCTCCACCCAGTATAAGATTTCCTTTATAATTGTTGGAAATAAAATCTAGGTGTTTTTTAACCATTCCTGCTCCAATTCCTGGGAACCAATATAGATTAGCTAAGGTCCATATTCTGTTATTAAATTTAATTACAACAAATGCTAGTAGACCTTCTTTGTCTTCATATTTATAAATAACATTTGGAGTGATTATGTTTTTCTTCCGGAGAATTGATACTCCTTTTGTCTTTGTTCTATAGAAGGATTGAGCTAAGACTGTATAGTCCTTAGGGTTCCAAATAAAGCTATCATTAGTATTAAAATGTGTTTCCTGGAGAAATACTACACGTGCCTTATTTAGATTTAAATATTTTAGTAAGTTTGATCTTTTATTTGCATTATTTAAGCCATTAGTATTTAATGATAAGAATGTTAAATCCATTTCAAGTTACTGTTGGCAGAAACTTTTTTCTTCTTTTTTTTTATTTTGATTATAGTAATTATACCATATTCTCTGACAACACTGGATGTTATTTTTGTGTGTGTAAACTTGGGAGTGTAATTTAATGTTCTTTTTTCTTTAAATATAAGTAGGGTAAAATTCTGGTCAGGCTTTAAAAAAGTACTTCTATAAAACATTAACTCTAAAGTATCAAATACAAGTAAATATGAATTTCCCATTAAACATGGAATGAAAGTCATTCCTAATTCAATAGATAAAGATAGATCTATTGGATTATCACTCATACATTTAACCAACAATATCAACTGAGCTCCATATGTTAAATTATTATATGGAGAATTTTCTTAAAAGAGATATGAAAGTCTATATTACTCTATTGTTCTATTGTATTTTATATATCAGGATGGGATGTTAGTAGTGTAAACAATTATGTTGACTTAGAAAATATCCAGTATTTAGTTACCCTTAAGAGATCCCAAACATGTCAGATATGTCATTTTGGATAAATTAAATGCAACAGAGGAGCATACACTAAATAAGCCAACAACAAATAGAGTATTACTAAAATAATTTGACTAAAAGGACTTTACAGGAGACAATGAGTGATTACCAATGAAATATAAATTTACTGTAGGTGTACTGTCTTCCTTTACTTTCCCACTCTTCAGCGCACCAACTTCAACTTACACTTATGAAAAGACATGGCTTATCAGTGGTATCCTGACTCTGAGTAGAGGCGCCCTACATTCTAGTGTGCAGTGCTTTTACATATGTATAGATTTACAAAGCAGAGTCTAAGAATGAACTATGATCACCCTGACAATTCCCATTCTGCATAGGGCACCTCCTGCTTCCAGAACGGGTAATCACATCAGGTCTAGAATGAACGTGCAGGTACCTATATGGTAATCAAGACTTATCTTGGGTAAGTATTAATCAAATAGTATTTAGAGCATCTTAGAGAGTTCTCGGGGCAGTTAAAATACTCTTGAGCCTCTCCTCCCTTGACCAAAAACAGAGATTTCCCTTCCCTTTCTTTCCCTTTTTTTAAATCAGTATTAATAAAAGAAATTCAGCAAACATAGGTAAACAGAAATAACATTCAGTAGTCCGTCTTATACATGACTTGCAATCCATTAAACAAGTCAGTCCCCGGGATTCATGAAGCTCGGCGCAAGGCCGGCGTAAGGCCTGCGCCGGCGGTGCATGGAATATCCGGCGCAGTAGCGCCATATACATATTAATGAGAGTGCACCGGAATCACAGACACGCGTGCGTGTGCGTGAGCGAGCCCAGGTAGGATGTGTCTGGAGGCGTGTCTAAGCCGGCAGGAGGTGAGCAACCTAATGTGCTGACAGCCACGGTCCGCCCACAATAGTAATGGCAGCAGCCAGGTCCCATGCAGAATGAAACGCACGTACAGTACGCAACATAGTCCCCGTTCCAAATCAACGGAGAAGCAAATAGAAGCCACCAAGGCATAAGTGTACCCGTTCAAGGAGCAAAGGATACGCATAAGACCGCCGCCGTCCCGCAATGTACTGTCAGTGTTTACACTCAGAGAAGGTGTACAGCCAAGATGTCAGCGCTACCCACCGAGATAGGAGCAGCGACTAAGGTCAGCACCTGCCCCACTGTGCTTGGGGCAGTGTGTCCATGGACAGTTGTGTCCCAAAAACGTATTAGAAATGGCTGATGTGCTACGAATGTAGGACACAATGATATCCCGTATGTAATGTAATGGTAGCATGAATTGGTTATTTCTGTAACAGAAATACCGAAATGACACAATAAACAGAATAAGCAAGGAAATTGCCACAATAATAAGCAAATTATTTAGGCAAACAAGTGAATTTCTATGCTATATAGTGACCGTTTGTATGTGTCGGCCTGTAAAGGCAGATGTGAGTCCCGGAAATATCCCAGATCGGAAAACGGAAAAGGTGGAAACCCCAGCAGCGACATGGGCATGGTCACCAGGGTTACCTGCTGTCCCAAAGTGCCATGGACAGTCCCTGATTGGACAATCGTGTCCCTGCAACAATCGTCAAAATGGAAAATGACCTGCGATCCCCTGCCACGCAAATTCCCGCAATATACATGTAAATAGTAGCATAAAACATATACATTACGGTATGGAACACAGACATGGCATAAGAAAATAAATAAGGAACCCAAACGCTAACAGAATAGGCTCATAGTATGGCAAACAAGTGAAGTTCTGTCTACTGCACTAGCCCTGGGTATGTGTAGTCCTGCAAATATCGAAGTGTCCACATAACATGCCCCACCATGGGCATTGGAAAAGGTGCCAACCATAATGGTCACAAGCAGTAGTGACAGTACATAGCCGGGTAGCTGTGCCGACATAACAACAGTAAGGAAGCAAGATACCCCAAACACAGGCAAACATGTGCATAGCAACATATCCCAGACCCAGCAACATCTTTGTTGCATACACCGGATGGTGTATGATGAAGTGTAATATCCAGAAGCAGAACACATGCATTCGGATGTACTACACAATAGCCTCATTGTACATGTCAGTCACACCCATGTATACCCCTGCACCCAAACCTGCTAGCATCCGTGTGCAGCTATACAACCACACACAATGTGCATACCTGAACTGTGGTAAGATGTTTGTGTTAGGCAATGCCACGCGGCAAATCATTACCCACATGTCAGCAACCCACCGCAGGTACAGATATGTAAATGGCTGCATGTGAATGTGTCAGCAGAATGTGTACATCCGGCATGTAGTATGTACCCGTCCAAACCATCTAGGTTTGCATACGACACGGTGCACATAAGTGTACACATGTGGACAAGTCGGTCGGTGGACCACCGCATCGACGATCATCTCTGCAGTGAAGTCGATCACATATAGCGGAACAGGTGCCTAACACAGGACATCCTAACAGGGTGCTACAGGCAAAGAAGGGAAACTGGGACATCACATGTGGAGATGAGCGTGGCTGGACGGACAAATACACACAGTCAAGGTAAAGGATGGAACAACATGCATATGGCTGGATGGATGTTGTTAAGTAAAATATATAGAAACACATATGAAGTTCCAGTTTACACTCGAAATACTATATAATGTATTGAATTGTACCGTACAATATGGCAGCAGAACTAAGCCTGCATGTAATTGGTGAAGCTAAGCTGTACTGTGATGGAATTCTGAACCTGGCAGTAAGCAGGACAGCAGGCTCATGTCTGTCATCATTAATTATTTGCTGGGTTACAGAACAATAAATGTATGTACATGCATAACAGCACTCCTTCCCCAGAGGAGGATGGCCTTGTGAGCTCAATGGAAGATAGCAGTACAACTCCCTACCAGACAGACAAAGCAGCGTATCAAGAAATTAACTGTCCACTGTATCGTAACAGTCTAGGGTCCTTGAAACAGCTACAATCACAAAAGGATACTGTAATGTACAAGGTGCCTTGCAAGCCTGTGTTATTCCCATGAGAAAACAATTTAAAAGCATGAGCCCAGCACCCACGTATGTATAGACTATTGCGGACCATAGTGATGGAAATGCCCTGTGACCGACCACGTCAGTAAGTTGGGCAAATGCTGATTGTAAACACTATATAAAGAAACTGCTTACTGTATAGAGTCAGACAAAACTCCCATACTTGGACTGTACATTATTTAGCCTGCCTGTGTACACTACTAAAACTGTCCAAACCCGAGCCTCCTGTGTTATCGGCTGTCACTTAGAAAAGTCTACTGATAACTACAGTCTGGTTGTAACAACATATTTCACATCGTGATCCTTGTAATCCGGAATTCCCTTGGTAAGCTACAGGTCAGAGTGCATGGCTGGTTAGACATGTACGCCGGAGAATATGCATAAATGGTTCTTCTTGAATGAAAAGACCTCCGACTGAATTGTTGTGTGTAAAGAGGCTGTTTACTGTCTGATCTGTGGCTGAAAAGCGGAAAACTGGATCCCAAGAAGAAAACGTGCAGCCGTAAACAGGAGGCCCAGGTAAGGAGTGTCTGCCTTTTTGTGTCTATTGTAGATCAGGGACCAGACTACATTGTGTTTCTGTTAACAGTAGTGATATCGGTTCGAAGACCTACCCACATACTGTTAAATCTGAACATAGGTCAGGGAACACACAGCAGAGTAAATAGTGAATGTAGACACTACAGTGGATACAGGGAAGGAGACACCGTGTTATGACAGAAGTGCGTAGCAGTCGTGTAGAGGATATGGGAGATTATTGAAGCAACAGATCATGTGATCCGCATTTGACGGGTGTCGTGAAGAATATGCAATCGCAGAGAGCACATAATGTGAGTTACGCAGCAAAATGGGGTAATAAATATGACATTGATGGTATATTAGGCAACATACCGTTACTGAAACATTGTAATCGCTGAAAATCCGATGCATATGTTCCAAGGTAAACACCTGTTCCACCCTGAGAGGGATATGCCCTCTCTGGCCAGCCGTGTCCTGTAAATAAACCGAACACATGTCAAATGTCCTGATATCTCAGGACAAACATTTCCCAGATATATATCAAAATGGTAGCATAAAAGAGTACCCACTGCCCACAAGGACACAGTCCAACAAGCTCTACACTTTACATATGCACAGTGGTGTCCATTGTAGGACCCAAAAATTGTGGAAAGAATCGAATAATGTGTTATTTCAACGTTTACCTGAACTCATTGTCGTCACAGGTACACATATGCACCGCAAGCGTGTTTAATGTTGCTGATAGCTGTCCATGTAATGCAGCACAGATTCACAGAAATACCCAGGGTACCGGGTCCATAGAACTGCATCCACATCACACTTCCGCACATGGCGGATGTGTAATGGGTACTGACAGTTGTTGGAGTCAAGGGATTCTGGGTATGTAGACTGTGTGCTCGGTGTTGTTTCGCAGGCAATCCTTTCTCCGCCCGTGGGAGGATGTGTGCGTATCACCTGCCTCAGTCTCCGCTAATAATGCAAACCATACTCCGGAGAATGCTAAATGTAGGTGTGTAATGTGTACAGCCCCATACTACTGTCCAGTAGGCAATTGTCATGGATGGACACCCGTATGGCCAGAATGGCACCCACAACTGCAAACCGGGTAAATGACATAGCAGCGGGAAGGCATAACACAGGAAATACACATAGGGACTACAGTTGACATTCCACATACAAAGCAGGACCGTCGTGCCAACACCGGCGTACACAGCACTCAATCTGCCAGCAACAGACTGAGGAGCACCGCTACCGTGCAGCGTAACAGATGTGCGACCTGTGGCACACATACTAATGGCACACACACCTCGTCAAGTAGGATATGTAAACTATGGCTTTCCCACCTATGAAGACAACATGGTTAAATGAATGCATAGGTAAGCAACATGTTCTGGTGGTGTTATAGTGGAAATACAGTGACGGATATGTCCCATTGGGACGTCTGCGGTTTAAATTGAGCATTTGCTAACCAGCATCTTTGGATGTATGTAATTTGTCCACAGTAGTAAATCACCTGGTTATGTAGCACCATGTGGAATGGGTAGTCCAACAGACATCCGCGATTTCTGAACACACAGTATCAGTGAAACCCACTGCTCACAAGGACACAGTCCGACAAGCTCTACACTTTACATATGCACAGTGGTGTCCAATGTAGGACCCAAAAATTTGTCTAAAGACAGGAATGCCGCCTTCTTTCAACACTTAAGTGAACTCATTGTCGTCACAGGTACACATATGCACCGCAAGCGTGTTTAATGTTGCTGATAGCTGTCCATGTAATGCAGCACAGATGCACAGAAATACCCAGGGTACCGGGTCCATAGCACTGCATCCACATCACACTTCCGCACATGACGGATGTGTAATGGGTACTGTCAATTATTGCGGTCAAGGGATTCTGGGTATGTAGACTCTGTGCTCGGTGTTGTTCGCAGGCAATCCTTCCTCCCGCCCTGTGGGAGGGATGTGTCGTAGCACCTGCCTTACTCTCCGCTAATAATGCAAACCATACTCCGGAGAATGCTAAATGTAGGTGTGGAATGTGTACAGCCCTATACTAGTGTCCAGTAGGCAATTGTCATGGATGGACACCCGTATGGCCAGGATGGCACCCACAACTGCAAACCGGGTAAATGACATAGCAGCGGTAAGGCATGACACAGGAAATACACATAGGGACCACAGTTGACATTCCACATACAGAGCGGACTCTCGTGCCAACGGCGTACACAGCACTCAGTCTGCCAGCAACAGACTGAGGAGCACCCGCTACCGTACAGCGGAACAGATGTACGACCTGTGGAACACATACTAATGGCACACACACAACGTCAAGTAGGATATGTAAGCTATGGCATTCCCACCTATGAAGACAACATGGTTAAATGAATGCATAGGTAAGCAACATGTTCGGTGGTGTTATATTGGAAATACAGTGACGGATATGTCCCATTGGGATGTCTGCGGTTTATATGAAGCAGTTGGTAACCAGCATCTTTGGATGTATGTCAATTGTTCACAGTACTAAATCAGCTGGTTATGTAGCACCATGTGGAATGGGTAGCCAAACAGACATCCGCGATTCCTGAACACACAGTATCAGTGAAATCCAATGCTCACAAGGACACAGTCCGACAAGCTCTACACTTTACATATGCACAGTGGTGTCCATTGTAGGACCCAAAAATTTGTCTAAAGACAGCTCTTCCACCTTATTTAATCACCTAACGGAACTCATTGTAGTCACAGGTACACATATGCACATAGCGTGTTTAATGTTGCTGATAGCTCTCCATGTAATGCAGCACAGATGCACAGAAATACCCAGGGTACCGGGTCCATAGAACTGCATCCACATCACACTTCCGCACACATGACGGATGTGTAATGGGTAGTTACAATTGTTGCGGTCAAGGGATTCTGGGTATGTAGACACTGTGCTCGGTGTTGATTCGCAGGCAATCCTTCTTCCCGCCCTGTGGGAGGGATGTGTCGTAACACCTGCCTTACTCTCCGCTAATAATGCAAACCATACTCCGGAGAATGCTAAATGTAGGTGTGGAATGTGTACAGCCCTATACTAGTGTCCAGTAGGCAATTGTCATGGATGGACACCCGTATGGCCAGGATGGCACCCACAACTGCAAACCGGGTAAATGACATAGCTGCGGTAAGGCATGACACAGGAAATACACATAGGGACCACAGTTGACATTCCACATACAAAGCCGGACTGTCGTGCCAACACCGGCGTACACAGCACTCAGTCTGCCAGCAACAGACTGAGGAGCACCCGCTACCGTACAGCGGAACAGATGTGCGACCTGTGGAACACATACTAATGGCACACACACAACGTCACGTGGGATGTGTAAACTATGCCATCCCCACCTACGAAGACAACATGGTTAAATGAATGCATAGGTAAGCAACATGTTCCGGTGGTGTTATATTGGAAATATAGTGACGGATATGTCCCATTGGGATGTCTGAGGTTTACATGAAGCAGTTGGTAACCAGCATCTTTGGATGTATGTCATTTGTTCACAGTACTAACTCAGCTGGTTATGTAGCACCATGTGGAATGGGTAGTCAAACAGACATCCGCGATTGGGGAACATACACCAGCAGTGAAAAGCACTGGGCAGGTGGACACAGTCCAGCAACATCTAACTTGACATATGCACATCGGTGTCCATTGTAGGACCCAAAATTCTGTTCAGAGAATGCCTGCTAGCTTCCTGCATTACTCATGTGATCTAATTGTCGTCACCACGTCACAGGTACACATAGGCACGCAAGCGTGTTCAATGTTGATGATAGCTGTCCATGAACTGCAGCACACATGCACAGAAATACCCAGGGTATCGGGTCCATTCAGCTGCGTCCACATCACACTGCAGCACACATGAAGGATGTGTAATGGGTACTGTCCACTGTTGCAGTCAAGGGAGTCTGGGTATGTAGAATCTGGCCTCGGTGTTGTTTCGCAGGCAATCCTTTGTCCCGCCCGTGGGAGGGACGTGCGTAACACATGCGTCACTCTCCGCTAATAATGCACACCATACTCCGGGAATGCAAAATGCAGGTGTGAAATGTGTACAGCCCTATACCAGTGTATAGTAGGCAATTCACATGGATGGACAAGCGTATGACTAAGATGGCACACATAAATGCAAACCCGGTGGAATTACACTGCCGTAGTAAGGCATTACACAAGTCATACACATAGGGACTACAGTTGACATTCCCCATACAAGAAACACAGACAACCAGCCGATGACGTCCAAAGCAAAGACGAGGTACTGTAGGGACCGTCAGTGACCAACCAGAGCACAACAAGAATTAAAGGCAGTCACCATAGTCTATTGGAGCCACCGTCTGCTTCATAAGCAGACTTATTCAGACTACATACAATGCAGTCCAACCTACTACATTTACAAGCATTAATTGGTTGGTACATTAGATGTGCTAGGTACTAATTACATGCCTTAAAGGCAGACAAGCGAACAAACCTTACTTGGGTTACACATCCCACACAGTGAGGACATCAGACATTGCTTGAAGGTACAGTCTTCATCGGAAAATGGAAATATATGTACATATATGAAACATGAACCAACATAAAATGTTTTCCAAATGTCTGACTGTGTAAGCTACATATATATGTCCTACGGATTGTGCCAATATATTAACAGAACTGCAGACACCTAGTAATATGAATGAACCATAATATATACACATAAACCGTATGAATATGACTACTGTAAAATAGACCAGCGAAATGTAAAGATTCACAATGTGCTAATGTAACATTCATTTAGAAGGTTACTTAAATAAATCAATCCAGACATCCATGTGTAAATACTAACAGAAGGCCAGCGAGGTGCTTGCCCTCACATGTACTGGGATGTCGTTCCACAGCATAGTGAGTGTCTGGGTGATGAATCCGTCCCAACAACACGTTCGATTAATGACAGTGTCAAGGTGTACGTCAGCTGCCCTTGTGGTTCTGAGGGATCTACCTTATTTACGTGAAGCATAGTCATCAGATCTGGGTTCGACCTAGCCGTGCATGCCAGGCACGGGTCACCTCTGGGCAAGTGGTATGCAACTGTATACAGCTGGAATCCTTTCAGTCGGTCAGTATAACACATATACCTGAGACCCTGCATCCGTTTGTCGAAGAACTGTTGGTGCCTTTCCAGCTGCTGCAGGTGTTGGGTCAGATACATTCTGAACGGGGCATTGTAACTATCATAGGTCTATTGAGTGATGAGTACAAGGGGACAATGACCTCCCCTGATCTAGATGTGAATCCCTTCATGATGATGTGGGCAATGTGGAAGGTCTACCCAACTATGTTAGCAACATGTGTGTCTAACGAACGGTTAACAACAACACGTGTCCCCAGATCACTGGTAACCCCCTCCGTGTTCAGTGGACTGCCACCTATATGGTAGCTCGGGGTAACCTTGTTCATCCCGAAGGGTATGCCTATGCATTTCCTGGCATTTAGCTGTAGGACATGTCTCTGGTACCACTTATCCACATCTGTGAGGCACTCCTGAAGGATATCTGTGTCAGATGTGTGTCTGACTTTGGCATCCGGTTTGCAGTCGTATGCAAACATTGTCACCCATAACCCCCCTGTGTGTGTGTGTACATTGGAAACGTAGATGCTGGAAATAGTGGACCCAGGACTGAGCCCCATGGGACACCACCTGTGACTGGCTGTGAGTATGACATGGCGCCAGCAACTATGGCCATGTGTGTTCTGTGACCTAGCCCGTTTGCAACCCATATGGCGATGTATGGATTTACATTCAAGATGACGGGTTTATCAAGTATACCCGAGGGGGGTATTGTGTCGACGGCCTCTGCCGGGTTGAGGTAGGCTGTATGGACTGCTTTACCCTCAGCAATGGCCTTGGTGACTGATTCTACAAAGTGAAACACGTGTAAAGGGCATGATCTGACTATGACCAAGCTAAACTGGGTTGTATCCAAAGTATGCGGGTCCCCTATGTCCTTATCTATGTGTCCCATTATGATCCATCTCCATGGCTTTGCAGATAAGGCTTGTCAAACTAATGGTATGGTAATACCCAGGGTCAGTGGAGGCACCATCTATGTGGAGTGTGACTACAGTCGCCCTGTGCTACTACTCAGGTACGTATCCTGAGGTGAGGCTAGGATTACACAGCTGTCCGAAGTGTGGGTTAAATTCCCCATAGAGTTCCTGGAGTGCACAGCTGGGACACCATGTGGACCCATGGATGTTGTGTTGACTGCCTTGGGGCTGGATGTGGGTAATGCTGGACATACCAGCGGCAGGCGTGCCACGTTCGAGTCCGATGCCCAAGGGATCCCACACATAGCCGGCCTTAGGCATAGGCCAAGTAGGTAGCCGTCTAGGGTGTTGCTCTACTCGGGGCACCTTTCCAGACTCTATTTGGTGTAGGTAGACCAGGAGGGGGGTAGCGGGTGACGTATCGGTGGCAACCTCTGCCTAGGTCACCACTTACCCTAAGGCCACTCTTCCCGTGGGTAATACAGCAGTACCCACACCCAGGCGGGTCATCGCTAGGGTCATTGCTAGTATGGCACATCATCTACGTAAGGAAGGAAACCATATATCCCCAGACATAATGGCACAGTATAATGCCTGTTCGCCGGCCAAAGGCAGACATACGTCACCCGCGTCGGTGCGGACGTACTGCGCGAGATGTCCGTTAACAATGCCGACAATGTGTCGCTTTGTGAAACAAACTCCACAGAGACATTCAATAATAGACAACGACGGACAACCCGATGTCCTCGTGTCTGAGCTGTTCAACCTGTTACGCCATGTTAAATGTGTGTAGCACAGCGGAACCGGGCCAAACAAAGCAACGGACATGTCTGTGGCTCAGTGAAAGTCGTCACGCAATGTTAAACCCTTGTAATATTGCGACACAGGCCATACATACGGAGGGTTAGTAATGGAAGTAGGTTAGTTCGATCAGACCGTGTGCAATTAGTATAACGAGATCTACAACGGATACACCGCCAATCGGCGCACGGTTAAGACTAATTGGGGGCGTGACATGGTACCATGGACACGGACAAAGCGTGCCCATGTGACTCATCTAACATTGTACAGGGTCAGGGCGGTCCCGTACAGTGGGCGGCCAAGACCAAACCCAAAGCACCACAGCAACACCCTGACAATTGAAGGCCTGTATGCATATGGGATATAAGCAGCTGTCATCTGAACAGCCCTGTGGTGACGACATATGCATCCTGGGCCATGAGCGAGGGGGAATTAGGAATGTTCAACATGCAGTACCGCACCTTTCCCAGCAGGAGAATGGATGCCTGTGGCGGGCGTGTGTGCGGGGGGGGGTGATATGTAAATGTACATAGGTACCACGGGTATGCATATTAATGACAACGAACAGCTAACGTGCACTGGTCACAGTAAGAGTCAAGCGTGACTGCAGTCACGTTGGAATTATGACTATAGAACATATAGATGTGCAATGCGTAAAAGGGTCCATGCTGCAAAGACTGTAACATATATAAAGCTGTAAGGGCTTTCTGCACACGTCTGTCAACCGGATCAGACATATGTTACGGAATAGTCACAAGTAAAAAACACGTAACCACACAGACACTGTAAACATATATAAGCGGACTACGGATATGCATGTGCGTGCGGCGTAACCACAATCCGGACATGCGGTGTATGTGCGTGTGTGATCCAGTGGAACCAGGGAAGGTTACGGATGTCTCCTCCACACGTTTACATTCATAATTGTCAAATATATGCTTAAATAGTACCTATTGATTCCATGCTTTGTTATCGTAATGCTACTATTATACACATCGATATACAATAACCTGATCAACACACTACATTCTAAGGTGCACTCTCACCAATTATCAACTATGTGTCCGGATACTGATTGTATTTACCAATATTGTAGATATATTAACACATTGTTGCCGTATTATTGTTTCCATGAAGTAAGGCATGCAACACTGATATGTATATGTCACGTTATAATCAAGACTTGGAGCACTGTCCACCTAACTATGAGCAGGTTTATTGATTATTTCGCTTTAAACCGACTCTGAAGGAAGTGAATTAGGGACGGCTATGTCATGACATCCGTGCTCCGACGGTGCCCCATGTTAGTAGTTGAGAGAGCTCAGTATCCTTTCACTGTGGAGTCTATCGTATTTGACAGTGTCTGTTTCTGCCGATATATGTTCCATAATGTCGTTTATGAAGATGGGCAGGACGCAAGGTTTGCTGTATTTACGCATACTGGCACGTGGATATAGATAGGCCATGTCATACAAACGATGGGTAGTCAAGCAGACATCCACGACTGGGGAACATACAGCGGCAGTCAATACCACTGGCCAGATGGGGACAGTCAAACACGTTCTACACTTTACAAATGCACATCGGTGTCCATTGTAGGACTCCAAAAATTCTGACTGTTTTGCCAGTATGCGCCAAGAACAGCCAATCCAGTACAAACCGTGACTACGGCACAGCTAGACATATGCACCACCAGCGTGTTTAAGGTTGATGATACCTGCCCATGACATGCAGGACATATGAACAGAGGTCCCCAGACTGCCGTGTCCATACATGTGCGTCCATATCCCAGTTCCGCACACATGAAGGATGTGTCATGCGTACCGTGGAGGGTTGCAGCCCTGGTATCCTGGGTATGCAAAATGGGTCTCGGTGTTGTTTGGCTGATAATCCGTTGTCCCGCCCCGTGGGAGGGCTGCGGATACAGGACGTGCCTTAGTCCCCAGTAAGGATGCAAAGCACCCATAGGGTAATGCTAAAGGCATGTGTGAAATGTGTTCAGCCCTACATCAGTGTCCAGTAGGCATTTCCCAAGGATGGACAAACGTACGGACAAGATGGCACCCATAATAGCAAGCCTGGTGGAATCACACAGCCGTAGTAGGGCATGACACAGGACATAAAGATGGAAACAGCAGTACATACACCCCGTACACATCCATCCTGCCATGCGAATCCCAGCGTACACAGCAGCGAAGGTGCTATCCAGTATGTGGGGATCACCCGCCTCCACTCTGCGGAACATACCTGCGACCTGTGGAACACATATTAATGGCACACCAACAACGTCAACTAGGAAGGTCATACTATCGCTAAAATATGGAGTTCACACACATAACCGACATACTGTCATGAATACATAGGTTCTACATGTACCGGCTGTGTTATACTGACAATACAGTGGTGGATAGTTCACAATGGTACCTGTGAGGATTATGTAAAGCAGTTGCCAACCTGCAGGACTACAGTAACACCCTATGGGTAAATTGTGGAAGGACACGGGTTACGTAGCACTACATAATATGGGTAGGCGGACAGACATCCGGGAATGGGGAACATACGGCAGCAGTCAAACCCACTGGCCGAATGGACACAGTCCAACATGTCCTAAACTTTACATATGCACATCGGTGTCCATTGCAGGACCCAAATATTACTCCTTAAGTGAGTGTGAGCAACATAGTGTGAACCGGAAGAGGTGACAGCCGTGACTACGGCACAGGTAGATATATGCACCACAGGTGTCTTCAAGGGTGATGACAGCCATCCATGAAATGCAGGACATATGAATAGGACTCCCCAGGCTGCTGCATCCATACACGTACGTTCACATCCCATTTCCGCACACATGAAGGGTGTGCAAGGGGTACTGTCGACGGTTGCAGACATGGGATCGTGGGTATGCATATATGGGTGTCGGTGTGGATTGGCAGATGATTCATCATCCCGCCCCGTGTGCGGGACGTGGCCATGGCATATGCGTTACTCCGCAATACTAATACCGATCATCCACCGGAAATGGAGAATGCAGCTGTGAAATGTTGACAGCCCGATACTAGTGTCCAGTAGGCAGTTCCCATGCATGGACAAAGGTGCGGCCAAGATGGCACCCATAGCTGCAAACCTGGGGAATCCACAGCTGTTGCAAGGCATAACCCAGGGAATACAGATGCGGTGTACAGTACACTCCCCATTCAAAGAAAGACCGCTGGGCAGATACGGCGTACACAACACTCCATGTGCCAGCACATCTATGGGGATCACACGCTTCCATACAGTGGAACAGATGGGTCACCTGTGTAAAGATACCAATGGCACAATCTCCACGTCTGCTGGGAATGACATAGGATGGTCAAACTATGGCGTTGACACCAAAGAAAGACATCCTTCGGTGAATTAATAGGATTGATGTCAATACACCATGGCAAACACCCAATGAACAGGGAAGACTTGCTGGCACCCTATGGCCACAAACCATGTCACACATAGGTAGATGGAACAGTCAACATAAACATTTCGTCCACGACAGGTCGCATATGGTATCCAAAGGTACTTCATAGACATGTATGCGCTATCACCGTTGGCCCGTGAGACTTACATAACATGGAAGTATCCAGGCTTTAAATGTCCACCCTTACACTTCCATTTGTCACTTTCTATGCGAGCAATGGAGATGTAGCCACAGCATAGAAAGCAGAGACGTACTGCTAACGAAACACACACATGTCAACATCACAGAAAGCATACTATGAACACCGTATTACATGATATTGTACTATGCAACACAAACAAACCGGAAACCTGCAGCAAGAATAGTCCCCGTAGTTCGACACAACACAAGTCTTCGTAACATTTGAACAGTTCATTAAAACATGCAACGTTTTCGTTGTTTCCACAACGTGTGCAGGAAATATGCTATGTCTAAGAATGTTCACAAACAACAATGTGAGTCTTAACCTGATTTTAAATATCACACTGTTGATTGTGAACACTGTAACAATTTGCTTATTCAGTTGTATGGTCGAAAGCAACGGAAACACACACACACACGGAAGGGACGGGAGATGAACCTACGCCTATTTACATGAACTCAGTACAGTATGAATCATTTACACAACGCGCTACCGAGTTAACTGACGTGAGGGCTGTCAGAGGCATACATGTAGGCTGCTGACGTCACCCGCAAGACAATATTTGGAAATAGCCAAGGCATGTGTTGCGAAGCGTCTAAAAGCATAATCAGTCGCAGAGGCAGCTGGAAACACACACACACACACACACGGAAGGGACGGGGGACGAACCTACGACTATCTACATGAACACACTACTGTATGAAGCATTTACAGAACGCTACCGAGTTTGCTAAACAGAGCGCTGTCACAGGCATACTTGTAGGCTGCTGACGTCACATCCTACACTATAGTTGGCAATAGCGAAGGCATCGGTTGCGGAGCGTCTAAAAGCATAATCAGTCGCAGAGGCAGCTGGAAACACACACACACACGGAAGGGACGGGGGACGAACCTACGACTATCTACATGAACACACTACTGTATGAAGCATTTACAGAACGCGCTACCGAGTTTGCTAAACAGGGCGCTGTCACAGGCATACTTGTAGGCTGCTGACATCACCAGCAAGACAATAGTTGGCAATAGCCAAGGCATGTGTTGCGGAGCGTCTAAAAGCATAATCAGTCGCAGAGGCAGCTGGAAACACACACACACGGAAGGGACGGGGGACGAACCTACGACTATCTACATGAACACACTACTGTATGAAGCATTTACAGAGCAGCTACCGAGTTTGCTAAACAGAGCTGTCACAGGCATACTTGTAGGCTGCTGGCGTCAGCCAAGACAATTGTTGGCAATAGCCAAGGCATGTGTTGCGGGGCGTCTAAAAGCATAATCGGTCGCAGACGCAGCTGCAAACACACTCACACACAGAGACACACACACACGGAAGCGACGGTGGACGCACCTACGACTATCTACATGAACACACTACTGTATGAAGCATTTACAGAACGCGCTACCCAGTTTGCTAAACAGAGCGCTGTCACAGGCATACTTGTAGGCTGCTGACGTCACCCGCAAGACAATAGTTGGCAATAGCCAAGGCATGTGTTGCGGCGCCTCTAAAAGCCTAACCAGTCGCAGAGGCAGCTGGCACCACACACACACACACACACACACGGAAGCCACGGGGGGCGAACCTACGACTATCTACATGAACACACTACTGTATGAAGCATTTACAGAACGCGCTACGAGTTTGCTAAACAGAGCGCTGTCACAGGCATACTTGTAGGCTGCTGACGTCAGCCGCAAGACAATAGTTGGCAATAGCCAAGGCATGTGTTGCGGAGTGTCTAAAAGCATAATCAGTCGCAGACGCGGCTGGAAACACACACACACACAGAGACACACACACACGGAAGGGACGGGGAACGAACCTACGACTATCTACATGAACACACAACTGTATGAAGCATTTACAGAGCAGCTACCGAGTTTGCTGAACAGAGCGCTGTCACAGGCATACTTGTAGGCTGCTGACGTCACCCGCAGGACAATAGTTGGCAATAGCCAAGGCATGTGTTGCGGAGCGTCTAAAAGCATAATCATTCGCAGAGGCAGCTGGAAACACACACACACACACACAGACACACACACACACACACACACACACACACACACAGAAAGGATGGGGGACGAACCTACGCCTATCTACATGAACACACTACAGTATGAAGCATTTACAGAACGTGCTACCGAGTTTACTGAGCAGAGCGCTGTCAGGAGGCATACCCCTACGTGAGTGGTATCATTTGCAAAGGCAATGCGCCCGATCGGGTGTTCGGACAGAGTGCGCAGTCACGTAGACTGTTACCATCCCAAGGTCGCCGTACACTAACACGTTAGTGCTGCAGTCGAGAATAACAAGTAACTACTGATCAGTACATCACTGCATACTGGGCATGCTCAGACACTTAGACTCGGCACAGGGCAGACATGCATACACATGTTGCGACGGCATGGGTGGCGTAATGTGGACCGTCGTGTGTGTCCAGCCACACAACAGAAACCTGGCCATGCCACAGACGTGGCCGTTGCGTAGGGGATAGAGGCATGCACCCGGGGTATTACTGCAGCCGGCCGCGGTGTGCACTGTGCTGTGTGTCTATCTACACAGCTGCCTACTGGGCATGCTCAGACACTTAGAGTCGGCACAGATCAGACATGCATACACATGGTGCGGCGGCATGGGTGGCGGAATGCGGACCATCCTGTGTCCGGCCACACAACAGTAACCGGTCATGCCACAGGCGTTGTTGTTGCTGCGGGGAATATGTAGGTGCAATTAACCATGTGTAGGACTGGCCTACAGTTTGTTGCATGCTACAGACAACCCTCCCAAACACAGGATACCTTCACAGATGTCCTGAGGACACTGGTGAGTGGGCATGCTCTCACAACAGCACCGTTTGGGTGACATGAACCACCCATACATAGCCTGGGAACATTACCCATGGCACAACACAATCGCCAGCAGTCCCAGGTGTTCACACACCTGGCCACTGTTAAACAGCCATGCACCATACATACCAGGGGGGGGGATGTCTGACAGTTCTGCCCATCACGCATGGTGAGGATATGCCCCACACAGGATGTACAGCCCTCAATGGTGATGCAAGACCGTATAGTGGATCCACTGGTCATCCACTCACTGTAACCAACACCAGCATGGGGACCTCAGTGATGACCTCTCCACAGAAAACCACACACATCATATGACCGGTGTGGTACCCTACATGTCCTCCATGCCAATGTTGAACAGAGGCCAGACCGGCAATCGCCTAACGAATGCCTTCCCCGACCACCCACATGCATGTCTGCAACAGGCAAACATGATGACATCAGGACCTTGTCCACCACAGGTAGGCACATGGTGTGGTGGACCGCAGCCACTGACTACCTGTACATCAACAGTTGGAGCTACTACATGGCAGGGCAATGACAGTACCAGGAAAACCATCACCCATTCATACCGGCGTCACCATACGGCCCCACATACCAACATCCAGGTCCGCTCGTGGGAGTGGTACTGCAGAGGGCACATGAGACAACCACAGGGCCTTCCTAACTGTGGTAAGGACATGGTTGGGGGCACACAGACTTGCCTGGAAATGGTCCAGAATGGTACAACAGTCACTGCACCCACAGACATTGTCTGCATACCACAGGACATGTTCCATGCATACATCCCCCAACAGGGAACATATCCATCCCACCAGAGTGTATCTTCCCAAACATGTCATATGGCCTGGGTGATCCCATATCTCTATGGCGTTTGACACGTCAGCAATGGGCACCGATGGTTTCCCTGGCTGTGTGCTACCCATCCTCTTTGAGGCCCTCGGCCCACACATGCGACCACTGTGTCATGTTAGCCTTACTATGGGCTATGTCCCCAATGGATGCCATATGGCATCTGTGGTCCCACTATGCCAGGGTAGTGCTCCTATGGACTGTCAACAGCCACACCCTATACGCTTGACAAGTGTCGTCTGCAAAGCTGTGTGGAGGTCCATACAGGTGGTCATGGTTACAGATAGCGGTGTACAGCCAATACGAGAACATACCCACAACTACATAGTCAAGGGCGGATCCTGCCTCCCGAACCTGCTCGTCCAGTCTGGAGTGTTCACCAAGGCCATTGATGGGGATATGTGGGTTTGCACACAGTACCATGACCTGGTGGGAGCGTTCAGAGCACACTACACATGGGACCCATGTAAAGGCTCGCCAGCATACATGTGGGGACATATGTCACCCGATGCTTCTCACACAGGTTGGAGGTCACACCACACAGGGTTGGTGCTGAAGGTGCCTTGTCACACTCATATCTGGACCCAGTGGAGGCCCACAGGGCTCACTCCTGTGCACCTGCCATATGGCATCCGACCTTCCAATGTGCATGCAATCATAGGGGGATTGTAGCAGACAAGGTATGCAGATGACTACGCACCGGCCGACATACCCAGCACCCCATGTTACACGAACATCCACCTAGGGCGTCATAGACATGGATGACTGGTGCCAGAGCCATGGCCTGCTACCAAATGCCAGAGAAGGTGCAGCCCTACCCAGTGTGAAGAACATGTTCGTCCCAATGTCACATGTAGGTGGTACGCCATTAAAGATGGTGGACATGTTCAGGGAAATGGCTACCACACCTGTTGGCAACCTCTGTCAACACACACAATGGCAATGTGGGTGTGAAGACATTCCATTGTGGCCTCCTGGTCTGGATGGAATGGCAACCACATCAGGGGTGTTCATTGTACCCCTGTACACATCACACACCAGTGCAATGACTGCGTACAATGGCACATGTGGCCTGTAGCTAACCTGACGCCTGCAGCACTCGGAAGGACCGCAAACGTTCCACAAGACGGGGATGACGGTGCTAGGACATGTGTCACAAGGTGCACGGCCAAGGGGACACCGGCTGTGGATCTTCACAGCACAGCTGCTCCGTGGTGATCTGTGCCTGACATACACATCCATGTCTGACCTGGGTGACATGGGCACATTCCACCTCCCAGGCCCCATGCGAACACGGGCACAGAAGCGACTGTCAGACACCTCAACCCAAAGATGAGTGGGACGTGCTGGGGGAACAGGGTAACGGCCAGACACACACTACAACACGGGGAGGAGTGCCAGGCCATGTGAAGGAAAGGCCCTGACTGCCTTTGTCCAGGACTGCTAATGACGTGTGGATGTGTGACTATAGTTATGCGCCAGTCAACCTCTGTGTGTCACTGCTAGACCAGGGACTGGGGACTGATGGATATGGCATCCCCATCCTGAGGGGTGTTAGATGCCACACACAGTCATGCTAGGTCCACACATGTCGTAGGGCACATATCCTGTCACGTTCATGTGTGCCTATGTACCTATGTAGGGGTCCATGCCGGATGTGGGTAACTGTGCTATGCTGATTTTGCCAGACATGCCTGTGGGTACCCCACGACTACATGTGGGGAACTAATTACAGTGCTCCCAGTAGGCACGTGCAAGTACACCATCAGTATCATACGGGTTAACTGCACCGACATGGTGCTACACATGTAACCACCACACATACTGTGTACACATATCAATGAATGCTGCACCTGTCCTGCATGGTATGTCTGCTGCATGATGTCCGTGCACAACACACATCACATACACACCTGTCACCAGCCATACACACACACCACAACATACACAGGACGTACTATGCGGACACAGGTATCACATACACCTCTCACTATCGTGTCCACCCTGTGCATCATAATATGTCAGCTTAACCGTGCATTGATGGTGTGGCTCACAGTTATGCGGCAGAGACTTAATCATATGCACAGGGTGATATGTGTGCCACAGGCATGGGCTGTACCAATGGATGACATCATGTGTGTGTGTAAGGGCCAGTGCATTGAGTGGGCATGACTATGTAGATTGCATGTGGGTGTGGTGGAGCCCTACAGTTGTGTCTGCTGTGTGTGGATGTGTGTACACAGTTCAGTCATCTGTGATGCCTACACGGGTATGCTTGGCAGCCCCTGACTGTACAGTGCAGGTGTTACGGCTCACTGTGTCTGCCCGGCAGTGACCAGCGCCTGCCTGGGGTCGCATCGCACGCGACCGGGTGGAGGTACAGACTGTCCACTCTCCGATGTCACATGTCCGCTGGAAGCGTGCCCACGACGGGGCGTCCAGGGCCCGCGTCCACGTGGCCTGCTCTGTCCTGGTGTGGATGGTGTGGGAGCAGCTGCAGTGCTACTGCTACCATCACTGTCTGTGTGGGCATGGGAGGTGGCACGCGCTGACCTGCAGCAGGTGGTGTTGCTGGCACACGCCCGTGCCCTATGCCTCACCTACCTGGTGTTCCTGCACGGACTGCGCCGCGCTCAAGGATGGCCAAGCCTCGGTCGATGAGACCAGCCATATCGCCCAATCTCCTATCCAGAACATCGGCAAGATGCTGTTGTGCATTCGCCAATGCCTGGATGCTGTCATTTAAGTGCGGATTGCGGACCTCTGCAGCCTCTGCCCCTCCTGGTTCTGCCTGCGCCGCCATTACAGTCTGGAACATGCGTCTGGTTATACCAGCTGCTGCACCCTGGACGGCAGGTGTATGTCTAGCGGTGCTCCCCCTACGGGCATTACCTGCCACATGCCTGCGTGGCACTGCACCAGTCCTTACACTGGCAACATCGTGTGTACCCACACCTTCTGCAGCCACCACACATTCCTGCTCGGGGACAACAGACGCTGACTGACCGTCATCTATGGGCAACGGTGTTGGGGTATGTGTCGGCATCTGAACCGTGTGCAGGGATGAAAGGGGCGTATGTGTAATGTTCTCCAGTGGCACAGACTCTGCCTGTGACGACCCTGCCTGTGCCTCATGCACATGCTCATCACCACTAGTATCTGTGGGGACACTAGCATCAGATTGACCGCAGGAGGGAGACGCACCTACAGCACCTGTCAATACAAAGACATACCATCGGTTACAATACAGACACACACACACACACACACACACACACACACACACACACACACACACACACACACACACACACACACACACACACACACACACACACACACACACAGCATGCATGTGATTATGCAGGTGGCATGCAGCATTCACACAACACAGACCAGTGAATGCAGACCAGACATTCATAGTGGCAGTATGTACACTGCCCTGGTGGGGACAGTACAACAGGCAGGTGTCATTTAGTAGGCATGCAGTACACACATTCATGGTAGTTTGCATGCATCAGCGTGATACACCGTGTGGCCGCGGGCAAGTTGGGAGTACACATGGCTGCCAACACTATGTAATGTACACCGCAAACATGTGCGGTATCATGTGGAGGAGTGAAGATGGTGTCCCACCGCATGCACCACATCACGATGGCTGTCATGGTGCAGTGTTATGTGTCCAGTGTACAGATACAATGTATGTGTAACAGTGATGTCTGTGTAGATGCGTTGCTGTGAGCTGTGTGCATAGCTGTACGGTGTGTGGTGCGGGCTCTGTGCCACTGCACAGTAGCAGGACACAGCTATGTGTCTGTGCGATGCGTGACCTGGTCGCATTACATTGCCATGTCTGTAAGCCAGTTCAGCTGCTCAGCAGCACATATATGGTGGACATTGGAGGCACCTGTAGTAGCTGTGGAGAGGAATTTCATGTCACTGGTGTACTACATCAGATGTCCAGGGTCCACTACATTGATGAACCCACTATGTGTGTACAGGGTGCAATGGTGAGTACCCACTGTGGATGTGCTGTGTGGCAACATGCCTGTAGGTATCAACCATGGCCTTGTCTGTCTGACTCATTGACAATTGTGTGTGGTAGACATTGTGCACACGGCCCTGTGGTGGCCCATGTGACATACACCCATACTAGTGTGACGTGTCACATTCTCTACGGATATGCTGACAGTGTGTATGTCTGCTATGTTGTGCATAGGTCATATCATGGTGTGACAATGCTGCAGCCAGACATCCACGTGCATGGGACATGGCATGCGCCATGTCTGGCGATGTGCACCGATGCAGGGGCATGGGTCACATTGGCAACACCTGTGCTCTGGCCAGATCACAGCTCACTCTGTGGTACTGTGTCCATACTGCACTGGCATACCAATGCATACTACACATGCAGCCATTGTGTAACACCTACACCATTGTATGCATAGCTGAATGCACGTAACACACCAATTGGTTGTGTGGTGTCATACCACTCTGATAGCAGGTGTATCTACTGTACATGGGTGGTGTGTATGTCGGGTGGTGCGAGCTGTATACCGTGGCGGGGCACACACAGGTGAGCATGTCATGCCTAGACACATGGGGAATATCAATACAGCAGAACATGCGTTTGACTGGCAACAGACTTACCTGCAACAGACCCTTGTCCTTGCGACCGCCAGGCGTACCTGTAAAGGCATTACACAAAGGTATACACATTAGCCATTACTATCTCCACGGTCAGCACTGTGCATGACACATCATGCATGTGTGTGGTTGCATGTGCTATGCACATGTCTGCTAACACAACATAGCATACAATGGTTTGCATCTTGTGTGGCCATATACCTGGCATGTATTGCTATATCATGTGTTGTACTATGACACCCACCCACGTCGCCTATCATACAAACATGCAACACTGACTTACCATGCAGCTCCAGGCTCATAGCTCGGGAGACACCCACCTCCACGATGGATGCAAGTGGTTCTGCGTGTTGTTCCGTGGGTGTCCCCAGACTGGCCAGGAGCTCCTCCGTAGCTGTGAGTGGGGGCTGTGTTGGTGGCCCACCACCTGTCCCACGTTGTTGCCTGGCGATTGCAGTGGCACGCTGTCTTGCATGCCGGATCAGGTCTGTGCAGTGCCTGCGGATTTGTTGGTAGCTGCGGTTGGTTCCGCCCACGCTGTTCACCCTCCTGCACAACTCCTCCCACATCTCCTGCCGTTCTTGTGCCTGCTGTGGCACATGGCTAAACAGGGCGTTGTAGTTACTCTGGAGGTATGGTATGATGACCTCCTCCTCCTGTCGGCTAAATGGTGGAAGCCGGGAACGTGGCATTATCTGGAAGACATAATGATGGTGGCAGGTCACATTCACACTGCTGTGCTGGCATACTGTTGGAAATACATTGCTATGACATGTATGACATCTGCACAGTGATCTGTGAAGGGCATCGTGGCGGTGACACAGCCGATGTTGTGGCTTCACACCATTGAGCACTGGGTGTCACATCATATCTGTGTGCCACCCCATCACACTGTGCACGCACCATGTAGATGTTAGCCTGCCATGGACATGTGTACCTGGCTGCACCTATGTCCATATCAGTTGGCATATGTCCCCATGTGACGTCTGTGCTACTGTTCACCTGATCGCTGTGTATATGTCAGTACACATCACGTCTGTGTCCATTGTGAACGTCAGCAGCGGCACTGTACACATACACATGGACACCTGCACATGCATGTGTTGTGCCATGTACTTCCACACAGCACTGTACCGGTGCTGGACAACTTGCCCAGCTCACCTGTGTTACGTATGTGATAGACATGGAGCAATGTGTAACCATGACACATTAGCAGGAAAGGCCATGCATAGCATGTACACGCACACATTGTGCAGAGCATCACACAGCACCTGTAACATGACAGGGTGCATCGCCACCACATTACTACTGTGTATGGTTGATAGTGAGAGTGCCTTTTGTCCATTGCACCATGTGGGACTGTGATAGCTCATGCAGCCTTGCTGGTCATCTCTGCATGATATGGCAGGGTATGCCACATACATGGCAATGGGTGTGACCCACCCAGGGCTGACGGTATTGGCAGGGTGGCTGTCCATTGCTTTTGTCATAGCTGTGTGAATATGGACATTCAACATGTTTATCACCATGGTGTGGACACTGTCCTCCAGCGAGGTATGCTGCACGCTGCTTGTTGAGGGTGTGTGGTGCATGCAGGTATCACACATCCATGCATACACTGTAGCCCTGGCAGGTGCTATGTGCTGGGATGTTGATCGACACAGTGCTGTATGTGTACACACACCGCTATCCCATGCACATGGATATCTGCCTGAACTGATGTGGGTAACACATATGTGTACATACATTGCCCGCTGCCACCCACATGTCTGCTGCTGCACTACACACCGCCATCCCTCCCTGTGTGAATCTGGTGTTGGCCTCAGCAGAGGTATCCATGTATGGGGACATGGATGTTCACATAGCAGGCCCACTAATGGTATCGTCGATCTGACCATACACATATGATGCACCCCTCACACATACAACCCATTCATATTGTTGTTCACAATGGTGACACGGCTATATTGCTATGTCGGAGCCATTCACAGACATACATACACAGAGGCATGCATGCCCATCTGTGTCATTGGCGGACTATTGGTGTGGTTTGGCACCTAACGTGTTTGACTGCAGGTGGCGCAGACCTACTGTGCACATGTCTACATGGTAGGCCTGTTCTACGGTAGGCATCTGTGATGTGCTGTGCACATCTCATACCTGCACATTTGCTTGTTGTCCATCGGTCCACAGGCCAGTGGTGGGACATACAGGGATGTTGCTGAACATATGTACATGCGACCCTGTACAACTGTGGCTAGCCTCTCAGATGCTCATGTGTCGTGGGCGTGAACACCGTACACACACATGTGGTTGTGGGCCGTCCATACCCATCTCCACCTGTGGGTTGCTATCATCCCACACACTCCTTGTACTGTATGTTCAGGCTATGCAGCTATGTGGGGCTTGTGTGCATACAATACGATACTATGTGCCTTTGCACCCATCACAGACATTGTCACACAGGTACACCGGCAGCCATACACATCGCAGATTGTTGTCAGCATGTCACATGTGGTACACACCTAACACATCTCCTGCGGGACATGGTAATCTGTATGGGCATGTCCAGTAGTGACATACCACAGCTACCCCTACATGACGGCTATGCAGGACATGTCTGTGTACATCTACTGTGACATATACACAAGCAATGCCCCCTACCTACATCACATGGTACTACCTGTGGAGTATGTGTGTCTGCATCCATGCTATGGCCATAGATGACAATTGTACATCTATATGTGCAACATACCTCAGTGGGGGTTGTCATGAGCACATGTTCCATGTGTCAATGCATTGTTTGTGTCTGTTGGGCAGTCATTGTTGTGCATGGTTTACATGGCTGACATAGTGTACTGTGTCTGATTCCAGGTACTTCATTGGGCTACCAGCATTGTACATTTCTACAGCACATTCCAGCCATCATGTAGCCAGCTTAGATGACAGTGGGAGGTGTTCCGCCATGTGCACATATGTCACACGGTACAAGGGTGACTGACACACATTGTCGGGACTGGGTTCTGACTGCTGTGGATGTGTGTACCGGTGTTGACAACCATGACTGCACCAGATGGTGTCTTCTGGATGTGTGACATTCACAACAAACACCCACATTCACATAGCAGCACATCGTCCACGACAATTGACATTCCTGCCTGAACACTGTGTACGGTATGTTTGTATGACCACTGCATATATCACTGGTGGCCACCAGCATGGCTGCCTACAACAGCAGTGTGTATCCTGTGCAAACATGGGTTACACCAGTCACACCACACCTGTGCCAGCTGGCCCTGTAGTGGGTGACAGTGCAGTTCCATTCATCATGTAACAGTATACATCGTGCACCAGTATGTTGCAGACATGTGAACGGCTGTGCTACTCAACATATGCACACATGACACATCACCTGGTACACCTTGTCTGCCTTGCCACCTGCTATTGTGACCACCCTGTGATGACATTGTACGGCCCACATGGACGTGGACATGTGATGGCTCAATGGTGAATTAACCGTCCAGGTGTGTGTCTAGCCAGGTGTCCAGTAGCCACTGGTCTGCATGCAGGGATAGTCTACATTGGCCTACTCTGTCACTGGGACTGTTGACTATGGTCATACTGTTGTTATGCAGGCATGTGCTGTTTGTCCAGTCTGATAGTCGTGTTGAACCACACTACAGTGGCACACATGACATGTGGACATCTGGCTAAGGTGTGCAGCCCACATGTACATCTTCTCATGCTATGCTGCCTGTGCAGCGGTGTCACATGTCTGTCTCTGGCAGGGCTGTCACAGGTAGGCACAGCATGCAGTGATGTGTAACAATGCTTACACCCTCCACTGTGCTGTACACTAGCACTGCACACACAGTACAGCACACATGTCATTTATCTACGGTGCCTGGGACCTGCCTCCATGCCCTACACGGCACACCTGCCAGTCCAGATTGTACACAGATCATACCTCCCAGTCACATACCTGGACTGCAACACACACAGGTGGGTGGTTCCCACACCACACCGTGATTTACACACATACTGTATTTTCCCATGACACATTGCATCATAGGTAGTCCATGTTCAGATACCCATGTTTGTGGCCACTACACACATTGTGACACGCGACAGTGCAGACACTGTACACCACAGGTTACATGCCAGTCGGGTTGGCATGCTGTACATTGCACCTGGGACAGTTACTACTGCTATGTATTGCCAGCAACACGACCTTCCCTAGTATGGACTCCCACGTACCCACACATGCTTGGCCATGCAGTACGCATAGCTGGGTGACACATTACACGACACATACCATACCTACACTACCCTCAGCATGCACCAAACCTCCATGTGTCTGTATGCTAGGCCTACACACCTCCCCCCTCTGTTTGCTGAACATCCATGCTTACCATCCCTGCTAGCCACACCCTAAGCACACAACCATAGCAGCATGCATGGTACATACACACTACAGCCGGTATTACTGACATCCACTGACAGAGGTAGTTGAGGGCATGGCACCCCATCCGATGGACAGTCTATGTGCCTATGCCAACAGTGATCACAGTGCACTTCTGCTACATTTACACACTGGTAGGGACCATGCTATTCCACACTGAGACATGGTGGTGCTGGCATTTTCACAGACGCCACAGTGGTATTCCTGTTCCATGCACACGTGCTGTATGGGCACATGTGCAGGCTGTTGCACGGTAGTTTTGTTCACCTGTGTGTTGTGTGTCACTTGACAGTCATGTTGTGTCCTGCTGGTGCATGACATACTCCACAGCTAGCTACCTACACATGACTGCCAGACATTGCAGTGTGGGCCCTCATGCAGTGTGGTGGTATGTCTCTGCTGTTTGACTACATCCACATTCAATGCAGCATACCACGGTCATGCAGGCATTGGCGACACAGATGTTGCTGGCATCCTGCCTGCCAATGGGGTACCTACCAACAATACACACTCTCACTCACTACAGGGTTCCAATCCTTGGCTGGACATTGTATTAACCCTGTGGACACATACATAGTACTGGCATGCACATGTTATGTCTGGGAACACAGTCCCAATGTCACCTCCAACCGCCGTAGTTGTTGTATCCCGCCAACCTGGCTGTTACATGTCTCTGCAGCAGCACACGTCAGTGACTGCTAGCCCATTCATGTACGTTGTGCACCCTGACCACCACACTACCACATCTATCACACTACACATGGATGGTACTGCATTGCACGTATGGGGCTGCATCTCTACACCCATGACTGGGCCATTCAGTATGGCACTGGGCCACATCTTGACATACATGCTTCACACACTCATTGACTACCTGCATGCCTTTCCTGGCACCCTTGTTGGGCTTCTGTGCGCCACAGCACACCACATCCCATGCTGGCCACCTGTCATATTATTGCATGGGTGGTTGGGGTGGTACAGAGGGTATCACATCAGACATGATCCGCTCTTTGCCCTTCAGCACCATTCCACTTTATGCTATTGACAGTGTACACATCCAGCATCACATCACCCTATGTATCGGCATGTTACGCCATGTGCCTTCTGTACAGTTCACACAGTGGTGC
Source organism: Protopterus annectens (assembly GCF_019279795.1). NCBI lineage: Eukaryota > Metazoa > Chordata > Ceratodontiformes > Protopteridae > Protopterus > Protopterus annectens. The sequence goes on along the minus strand of NC_056739.1, from coordinate 1,043,158,272 downwards.
AGGCATATCATGCTGACTACAACATTTCAGGGACGTGTGGCATTGCACGTTCCTCAGACATGTGGCCCCTCATGCTCAGTATTTGCATCGTACACTACCTGCTGTCACACAGTACTGTACATGCCTACATATACCACTTCTACATACCTGGCAGCATTCTAGCTCATCCTACTCATGTTGCTGACACCCATACAGGTGTCAGTGTGGCAGATATATCATGTAGATATCATTGCATCAGTTACATCACACATAGTGCATACACATCACCTTTGCATACTGACAGTCATGCGGTGTGTATCACATGGATACTGTCCCTATACAGGCATATCACGTTGTACATGGTTGATGTACACACATGGCCCACATGGTGCTGTGGTTGCCATATTACACCATAGCGTGGGTACACATGTGCAGGACTACACATTTCTGGACCGTATGTCTAGCTGATACCTTGGGTGCCCTTGTACCTGTGCCATACACACATGTACACGAAGCCGTGTTACAATGACACATGTGTGGTGTACCTTACACAATGGATACAACGTTACATGTCTCAGTATAGTCATGCTGTGCTCTCTACCCAGCTCAGACAGTTGACATATGCAAATGACAGTCATGTAACACATCTGTGCTCACCTGCATGCCACTAACACAGGGGTGTAATGTACTCTGCCATGGGCCATGTTCTCCACAGTACTGATGCATGTAGTACTCCTACATGGCGTTTGCTGTGGGCAGGGGGGGGGGAGCAGTCCTGCATGTGTGCACACATGCCACATTGCTCAGCCCGGGCGTCTGTGTGACATCCACAGACTGGACACACACCATGCTGTGGGACATAGGTCCTGTGCACATCCCACAGGGGCACACTGTGTCACTAGTCATGTGATAGCTGCCTTGCTGGTAGGGTGACACACACCCATGGTACCACCACAGCGGACGTATTGTATAGACATGACAGTTGACATCCAGTTCTGCCGTTCAGTGGACACTACCATGGGGTGTCAGTACTGTGTACATTGCACATGTGTTTACACACGGCCCTGCTGGACATCATTGTGGCACACATTGCACCTGCTATGGAACGTTTGGACATGGTCACTTGCTGTTACCTCCATTTCGGGTACCTATTCTGCTACTACATTGTCCCATATGTGCAGGCCATACATATCTTGTGTATGTATATAACATTAGCCCATCGCTCCATCATGCATGCTATGCCTGTGATACTGTCTATGATTTGTGAACATATCCATCATGCCAGCTTTGCATTACACATAATTGACATAGTCGCCCCTACTGCGTGGGATAGGTGCACATCGTGCGCACATTCCGTATGACATCGACGGTATATGCCCATGCACATGTGTGCTGTGACACTATACATAAATGTCCTATCCTGCTGTGGCACTTCAGTGTTGGATATCCACTGCCAGCATCGGCGTGGGTGGTGGCATTGTTCTGTGTTTGCAACCCCTATGGCAGACCTGGGGTAGGGTTACCACCTGTGCCACTTTGCAAGGGACAGTCCCTCCTTGGGCAGTTGTGTCCTGACAAATTTATCACAAATGGCAAATGTCCTGAGATTGTGGGACATCACTATATCCCATTCTTATGTAAGAGTTGCATAACATACTTATTTATGTATGTACATTCCTAACTGTTACAAGACACACAATAAGCAACTGAACTGCTACAAGACTACACTTTTCTTTATGCAAAAGAGTAGAGTTCTAACCTTTGTACTGACCATGGGTATGTGTCCACCTGTAACATCTGAAGTGTGTCCCGACGATTTCCCACTTTGGCCTTTTGAAAGGGTGGCAAGCCGGCCCTGGGGTTATCGTGGGTGTTTACATGTTGTCCCACTGCTGTGCACACGTTGTCCACAGTTGTTGGTATGCTGCGCGTTTTAGCATTACATATCCAACCTTCGCCTCTCTCTGCCTGATGGACAGGTATCTTTACCTACACACACCGTTCACATACTGTACAGATTCGTCATACGTATCGTGCGTTACACACCAGTACATGTCGTGGGTTCGACATACCTTTCCGCCTTTTGTTTTGAGTTCGTCTCTATTCCCTGTTTCTCTTTCTCTACTTTGTATGTTCGGTATGAACATACGGTTTGAATATCCAGGGAGTCTTCCTTATATTCGCCGCCTGATGCATGTGGGTTAATCAGGCCAATAGCTGTTCCTCGGTGTGTACTTATGCGCATATCAGCGGTGATCCCCTTCCTTTCGTTCTGGCGTCGGCACTAGGCCATGGTTCTTTCCTCGTGTGGCCGTTGGTTATTTGCAATACCTTCGTGAGGATGGTATGTATTGTATCATGTTTGTGTGACTGCATCCGCTATGTGTGTTGTCGGGTACATTTCGCTGTGGTGTTAGCCGTGGATTGTGTGTGTTGGGTATGGTATTGTGTTCGACATGTGGGTCCCCGTGTCCTGGCGGCGTCTGTCGATGGCGTTGTGCATTCAAATGTGTTACATGGCTGTTATTTTCCTGTACATAGCGAATGCATGGATGCATGAGCCGCTGCTAGTGTTTCCCAGGAGCTTGTTGTGGGTATGCCGCTGTCATTCACTGCCTGTATGTGTTTGCTACGGTTTTAGCTGTTATCCCTTTGATATGTGCAATGGGGTATATCTGCGGATGTGGGTGACGGGTGCGTGTGAGTCTTGCATTTATACATACCAGATATGCTTGTGTGTGTGCTCCATCCGTGCTTGGGGAGCTGCGGGTTACCTGTGTGTTGTTCCGGGAATGTTTGTTTTGTTGATGTCGTCTGCTGTCGGTATCGCCTGCATGTGTACTTCCTGCACGTATTCCTCCTTCACATCGGTTATATATCTGCGGATGTTCGTCCGTGCCTACCATCCATTGGCATTTTGTCGCTGATAGTTACGGTGATTGTGGTCCTATACTTGGGGCGGACTGTATGCTACCGGTAGCCTCCTATTCGTGTGCCGCTTGCTTACATCACGGTCGTGGAACACACCGCGGTATTTACTGGACCGTGACTGTTCACGATCGGTGCCAGGATGGCACATTCGTATTTTCGCCGTACATGCCTGATGCTGTGTAACGTTGCCGACGGACCGTGTGGAGTGTACGTTATGGCCGCCATACCTACGGTCGTGGTTTGTACATGCGTCCTTTGCATCTCCTGTTTGCTATGGCCCTGTGGTACACTTTGGGACATTTGCGCTTTGCATCATTTTACGTCGCCACGTGCATAGCCACTGAGGAGATGTCAGTACTACTTTGTGGGTACTGCTGTACATACGCCTATGGTTCCTGTACTGTATGCCTCGCCTGTTATTACACTCCGCTGTGACATGTCATCTTCATACACAGTTTACACTGGCACACACATTACACACACACAGCGGAACACACGACAACCTCACCTCACACATACACATATTGCCGCCATGGCTGTCAACCTTCTATTTCCGGAGTGGGGAACACACACAGTAGTAATGTGAAACACATGGGCATAATGTGGAACACATAGTAATGGCATAGTGACAACTTCAGCTAAGTAGGTCATAGGTTGATTATGATATGCTGATTTACTTACAGTGAAGAACCTTTACTAACTTACTATGAGTACATTCTATTTACCAGGATGTCATTTATATACATTCCTAACAATGGTTGTTTGAGAGACATTTTCAATGTGGAACTTGGAGGAACTGCGAGGAACATGCACTGTTTTACACCCCAGATGAGGTACGTTCCTCATAATGTCGTACACTTCACTGGTATGCTTTCCGCTTCGCCGACGGTTGAACACAATACCTCGTTGGCGCATCGCGGTGGCGTGTATCTCCGCACTCATGTCCTATGGATATGACACGCATATGTAGGGTTGCCACCTTTTCAAATGGCCAAAGTGGGACATTTTTAGTAGGTACGTCAGATTTTGCATGCCAACACATACCCACGGCCAGTACAAAGGACAGCGATTCACTTTTTTGACGGAATACAAAGCTGTAGCATTACAGTTGCTTATTCTGTTTATTATCATATTTAGATGTTTCTTCTACAAAATAACTGTTTTCTGCAACTAATAAAGTAATTATGGGAAATGGTTTTGTCCTACAATCTCAGGACATTTGCCATTTTGTCAATGTTTTTGCAGGACACAACTGCCCAAAGGTGGACTGTCCCTCACAACTTGGGACAGGTGGTGACCCTACACATATCCCGTTACTGTACCGTGGACCGGTGACCATCCCGACACGCGGATATGTATTGCTGCAGGTTAACATTTCCATGGCTGGCGTTACCTGCCCTGCCCACCCTCCAGGATGATCGGGTTGTCGGTCACTATGTTTAATATGTGGTGATTTCGTCTTACTTATCTGTGAACTTGCATCCCTGGGTTCCATATTACCCTGTTGTCCTTTCTATCTGTGTATGCGTACATATATTTCTACATGTGTACTGATATGTATTTCCGTATCTGTGTATGCACATGCGTACATGTGTGGTCGACTTGCGGCGATAGATAGTGGCAGCATATGGCTATGCCGTGTGCTGTTGAACCGGCGTGCGTTGAGGTGTTGGCGTTCCATGCTCTGCTGGCTATTGGGTGTGCAGTGTTTGGCCGGTGCCTTTGTTGGAGTCACACATACGTCCGCACATACGGTACACATTACGGGCGGACATGTTTGTGTGGCGTCCATTTTACTGTGTGTGCAGGTCAGGAGGTGTCAGTCCATGGGGCCTACACTGTCAAAGTATGTGCTATGCGTTCCCTCTTTGCCAGGGCGTAGGCATATTGGGTACGCCTCTGTCTACCTACTGGGGCTGGCTCAGTGTGTCCGTGGCGCCGCACGCCCTGTGCCTGTGCTTGCCCTGGCAGTTGTGGCGGGCTTGGTGGCCCTCCGGCATTATGTCCCTGCAGCAGCTGTTTCCGCAGAATCATATTGTGTAGCATACAACATACTATGAATATGTGGGCACTTGTGCCTGGAGAGTACTGCAAGGCTCCACTGGATGTATCCAAGCACCGGAACCGTGATTTCAAGATCCCGAACACACGCTCTATGATTATTCTCGTTTGTGCGTGTGCCTCATTATGGCGTTCTTGCATGTGTGTGTGTGCATTTCTGATGGGTGTCATCAACCACGGCTCCAGTGCGTAGCCAGCATCCCCACAAGGTGACCTTGTGTGATGTCCCCACTGGCGAATACCTGATACAGCTGTGAGGCATGCCAGATATGGGAGTCGTGGTAGCTTCCAGGGCTGCCAGCACACATCCATGATAATGCCCTGCGCATTGCACACGACCTGGCAATTGATGGAGGGGTATCCCTTGCGGTTTATGTAGCGTCTACCCTGCTCCCCAGGTGGTGACTTGATTTCTATGTGCGTACAGTCTATCGCACCCAGGACCTCCGGGTATTGTGCCACACGGTGGAAGCGGCGCATATTGCTAGCCAACTCCTCCTGAGATGTGGGGAACTTTATGTGCTCATGGGCATGTGGTAACATGGCATCCAGGAACTGGTGTAGTACCCTGGATGCTGATGCCTGTGAGATGCCCATTATGTCCCCGGTGGGCCTTTGAAAGGTACCTGTAGCCAGTATTCGCAAGCTCACACATACCTTTGTGTCCACTGGGATGGGCTCCCCTCTGTTGTCTCTTGTTCTCAGGCGCGGGCGGCACAGCTCCACTATTTGCTGTAACGTGTCCCTGTCCACCCTGTAGTGCTCTACTATCTCCAGGTCTCGCAGCCCCTGGTAGGTCACCCTTGGTCTGAACACTCTCCTTCTCCTGTGAGGCCTACGGTAGTTGTCGGCACCACCCTCCGCAACTCCGTCTGTCTCTGCCACATACCTATGCATCACGCCCACGGCGGCACCCAGCATATACATGTTAAAAGTTCCCTGTCTGTTTACACCCTACGGTGCGGCGTTTGGGAAATCGCGCTGTGTGTTGTGCGCATTCACATTTATTACTGTTGTGCTGTATACCCGGTGATGTCATTGGGTGTGTCTGTGCCGCCTATCCATGGATTATTTCCGTGGTTTTACGCTTGCAGCTGCAACGGTACTGCCTGTAGTGTTACATTACAGTTGCCTGCATTGCCTTCGCCTGGCATCTTACATTACTGCATCCTGCAGGCACATGGCATATGATGCATTTTATCTGCGGCCGCAGTTATGCTACCTCTGTACTTGGCTGTGCTATTTCGGTTCTTTGCTCTTTGCATTTCTACTACATCCCCTATTATCTTTGCTCTCATATGCCTCCCCTTTCCCGTTCTGCAGGAGTCTGCATGCAGACTTATCAGCTGCCGGCGTTTGCCCTTCCTGCATTGATTGGTGTTAATTGCTCGTTATGGATACATTTACACTGCTTCCGCATTTCCTCGTATTCTCCGCATTACCTTCCTATATCCCTGGTTGTTGCCGGTGAGGCCGTCACATGACTGGTTTCGGGAACGTAGTCATCCTCGTGCACATGCATTTGCACGCGCATTCTGTACTGTCAGCGCATCTATTTCCTAACACGCCAGTCATGATGCTGTGATGTGCATTGTACAGCCCAGATTTGCTGTCCTCCAATATCCTTCCTCCTACAGTGGCACACCCTGTGTGGTTGACATGTATCTCGTAGGCCACTCCTCGGTGTAGTACCGCTACGCCGTTTGCTCCATCCTTACGCTGGCGCCGTTTTTGCGATTCACTATTATCTGCCTCATTTGCATGGAATTGACTACTAATACCTGGTTACGGCGCGGACACCCTCCACTCCTTGACAACCATTGCGCTGGGGTTGCAGCTTTACATACATACTATGGTGTGTGGTGGCTGTGCAGCTGATTTGTGTTCTAATGCTCTTTCGGACATTATCATATTATTTCATTGCTTTACAACTTCTGTGCACACATCCCGGGTCTGCTGTTCTTTCTACGACGTGCCATTTATGTCATTTTTACATTTTGTGCATATTTTCTTTGGACATTCTCGGTGCCTTTCCACATTGGCATATTGCACCTATATGATACCTGACTTTGACAGCCTTCCGTTACTCCTCCGGTATGTTTGGGTAAATGTAAACCGTTTTTGGTTTACATTGCCGCGTCTACGCTTCGCCTGCGCCACTCGTGGATCGCTATTTGCCCTCATTTGCATGGTGCAATACCGCACACAGTGTGTTTTGCATACCTACGCCGGGCGGGACGGTCCGGCGCGCCGGTAGTGCACGTGGAATTCATTCATACCTGAATCGCTAAGCAGCCATATTTGGCGTTATAACGCCGACGCTATGCTGGCGCCTGGCGCAAGGTTCATGAATCCCGGGGAGTGACTAATATCACTTTAGTAAACATTATAAAGACAAATTAGAAATAATTTCCTAGCTCTTTAAATTTTCTGATAAAGCAAAATGTTAACAATAAGCTATGTTAACTAAAAGTATAAAGCATTTCAATTTTTCCTTGCATGTATACATTTCTACTTGTATTGTAGTGTCAATAGCTGTCTTTGAAATCTGTACAACACTTCTTCAAATCATTCCTTTTTCAATTCAGATTTTGTTTTGTCAAAATGGCAACAATATTTCAAGGGCACAATTAATATTTAGACTGATGTTTCAAAATAAATAACTTGTCAGTTGCCAATTGATTTAGTTTAGAATGTATGGTTAGAGCAAATATAGCATGTTGCAAAAATAATATGTATCTTTTGTGTGCTCTAGAGACTATGTGCAAGAGACATATATAATGTAGCATATATAGAGCAGATAGCTTATAGATTCAGGTTGTTAAAGTAAATTATGCTTAGTAATCAGACAGTTTCATTTAAATTCACAAGTAATTTGGGAACATTTCAGTTGAGTTTCCAGGAATGTGCAGTCCAATGTGAGTAACTGAGTCCACTTTTCCTCATAAACATATGTCACAATTCATTAAACTTAGCAGAGACTAACATCTATCTGTCTAATAATCATTATAAAGACGAATAGTAATTTCCTAGCTCTTCAAACTTTCTGATATTGCAAAATGTTGACAGTAAGCTATTTTAACTGGAAGACTAAAACATTTCAATACTTCCTTGTGAATACACAATTTTACTTTTACTGCAGTGTCAAGAGCTGTCTTTGAAATCTATGCATTACTTCACTTCTTTCAAGTCATTCATTTTACAGTTCACACTATATTTTGTCAAAATGTCAATAGCATTTCAAGGGCACATTTAATATTTAAATTGATATTTTAAATGAATAGCTATCAGTTGCCAAGTGAGTTTGTACAGAGTGTGAGGTAACTGCAAAAATAACATGTTGCAAAAAGTAATATGTATCTTTTCATGTGCTCTAGAGACGGTCAGTTTCAAGTAACATATAAAAAGTAACTTTTACAGTGCAGACAGCTTGTGGAATCAGCATGTTAAAATGAGTATTATACCATGACCCCCCCAAAACGTGCACGCTGATTGGCCAGCGTGCCCGTTGTAAATCGAGTTATACTAATGGAAAAAGGTCCGGTCGCGGACTTTTCCATTAGTATAACTGCTTTTTAAAACACTGTCTCGCTATGTTAAATGGGTTTAACATAGCGAGACAGTTTAAAATAAGCAACGGAGATCTCCGTTGCTTATTTTAAATGTCTCGCCATGTTAAACCCATTTAACATAGCGACAGTGTTTAAAAAGCAATGAAAGCAAGATCTCCGTTGCTTTTTTGTCGCTATGTTAAATCAGTTTAACATAGCGAGACAGTTAAAATAAGCAACGGAGATGTCCGTTTATTTTAAAACTGTCTCACTATGTTAAACTCATTTAACATAGCGAGACACTAAAAAGCAACGGAGATCTTGCTTTCTCCGTTGCTGCCCACAACTCTGATGTACTGCGCAGGCGCAGTACATCAGAACTACAGCGGATGTCAGACATCTGGAAGGGCAGTAAACAGGCATTATACTATGCCATTATTTAAGAAAAGTAATAGTTTCTTTTCTTAAATAATGTCATATAATAGCAATAACCACTTCTGGTGTGGTAATGCTAAATTTCCACGGTTGGCTTTGTTTGGTCCTCGGGCAGCCTCGGGACCAAACCACGCCAATGGATTCTTAGCATTACCCACACCCAGGCGTGGGTTATTGCTATAATACTTTTTAATCAAGCAGCTACATTTCAGTGCACATGTAGTTTGGGAACATTTCAGTTGTGTTTCCAGGAATACGTAATCCTATGAGGATAAATCATAAAATATATACAAATAGTCCTATTATGTATTTATTTTACCTTGTTTAGGTTGTTTTTCATTTTAATAACTAAACAACATTACTTTTTCTTATTATTTGTTATCTGAGAGGCTAAATGCACTTTGCAGATTCACAGTGTCCTTAGAAACTGCAGCAGTTTTTACTGTTGCTATGACAACGCAAATAGAATGTGAAGAAAGCTTCACTTCTCTTAACCAACAGTACATGTTTCCCTCCTTTTTTATGTATTTGTTAATACTAAAAGGAAATAATTCAAAGGACATATGTACATGAATGGAACATTTCAGAGTTAATCACGAACATGTCCCCAATCCCAATAAGCATAACAGTGACTATCATTAATCTAATAAATATTGTAATAACAATTAATTAAGTTCACTATTCCAATTAGTCTACCTTAAAATTAGATTATTTTAGACTATTATTTATCTATGTATAGATAGTGAGTTATTAAATATATACAGACTATATTCGTATAGTAAATAGGAGAGAATTTAGAAAGGGAGACAAGATGCAGTTAAAATAAATAATGAGAAAAGAGAGAAGAGAGAAAGAAAAGAGAAAATGAAGAGAAATTACACATATACTATGTATGCTGATTTCCATTATAAATATTTCATGTATTAGATAACTCTCCTTCTGTGAAAGAAAAGTACCCTGTTTTACATACCTGAGGTAATGTGAAAACTCTCATGTGTCATCTATTTTCAAAACATATAGATAAAGACTCCAGTAGTTAGTTACCTTTTTTTAAAATCCCAAGCAGTAAAATTGGTCCTTTAAAGTAATGTTAAAACAATTCATATCATAGTAGATGCTTTGAGAGATTTGGCTGTAACAGTATCAGTCTTTTGCTTCTTCTTTTTGACATCTGTCCAGACATTTGTTTCTTTTGTTCTCTTGAGAGAAGGTGACATCCAATCCATATCTTCTGGTAAAGTAATCACATTATTAGTTTTAATAAATGAAGAGGCTTCCTCTAAGTCAATAAAAGTCCTCATCTCGTTGTCATACAGTATTCTTATCTTAGCTGGATATGCAAGTTGTGCCTTGATGTTATTTTGTTTCAGAAACTTTATCATTCGCCACACTTTTTTCCTTTGTTCCATTATTCTAGATGAATAGTTGTTATCAAATCTTATCAGGCTCTGTTTATATTTTAGAGGTGCCTTCCTCCAAGCAGATCTTAAAAGCAGTTCCTTGTCCAAGTATGAAAGAAATTTGATAATTATTGACCTAGGAGGAGAGTTTGAGTTAGTGGCAGGTTTCCCAAGAGCTCGGTGTGCCCTTTCAATGCCAAAGGAAAGTCCTTCTTTTAAATTTAAAAAGTCAGGGATCCAGCTTGATAAAAAGGAAATAATATCCTCACCTTCTGTGTTTTCAGGTAATCTGAAAATCCTGATGTTATTTCTCCTCTCCCTATTTTCCAAGTCATCTACTTTATTAACCGACCAAGTGTTGCTTAAGAAGCAATTCTTTCTGTGTTTCATCTTCCTTAAGTCTGCTTTCTAAGTCATTTAGAGAAACCTCTATTCCTGTTATCCTTGTCTGGTGGTGTTGTAGCATTTCCTTGAGGATGTCAGCCTGTTTTTGACTGCTTGTTTTAAGATTTTTCCATGTTCTCTTTAAAATCATCCATCTTCAAAGACAACTCCTGCAGGGTAGATGCAATCTGTTGTAGTTCCTTCTTTAAGGCCGCATCCTGGTGAGAATTCTTTGAGTTGTTCATTTTAACAAGTGAAAATATCTCCAAGCTTTTTGACAGGAAATTATTTGTAAAACTTCACCAAAGTTTCTAATTATGTAAATTAGTCCTTTATATATAAGATTTTATACTTTGAAGAAAAAAAAAGGATATTTTTCCTGTCTTAATTAACTAGTTATATGGAGCTCTAAAATACTGCTGCTTTCAGTTAGCCATTCAGGAGCCCACCGTGGAGATTCTTGATATAACTATAGAAGGCTTTGTGGTTGTTTTTAGTGTCTGCCGCAATTCTGCCTTCATAGCTGGCTTTAGAGGTTTTGATGAGGGAGCTCAACTTTTTGTTTAGACTAATAAGGGAGTGTTTAAAGTCTTGGGACTTCACATTTTTCTGCAACAGTTTCCTCCTTCTGTTAAAGAGTTTATTAATGGCAGGGGACCACCAGATTGGCTTCCTTTTTTTTTGGAGGAGAATGTCCTGATTCTGTTTGGTATGGCTAGTTCCATGCATTTATGTACATGTTCGTACAGTGCATTGGTGTATGATTCAGAGGTCATGCATCTATTTTCCACTGACATGGGTGCCATGGCATTAGCCACCTCTGTTTTTAGGAGCCCAAAGTTAGCTTTGGAGAAGTTTTTCATGGTGGTTATCTTTGCGAGGGGTGTGGGTGAGATGTGGATTTCTATGGTGATTAGTTTGTGGTTGAATCTAACTGGGGTATTGGTGTAGAGCAACAGTTGGCCATGTTAGTAATAACCAGGTCAAGGATGTTGCTTCCTGTAGTGGGGGTAAGAATAAGCTGGTCCATGGCACTGGAATTGATGAATTCCGGGAAGCGTTGGGCTAATGTATTGGTGCATAAGTAGTTTTCCCAGTTGATGGAGGGGTAGTTTGAAGTCACCTAGTATGAGAGTGTTGGGTTGGACCCTAATAGTTTCCAGGGTGCTTAGGAATGTGGAGTGAGAGTCTTGGGACATGGTTGGGGACCTATAGCAGGCTACAACCTGAATTGCGATCTTACCCAGTGTTAGTTGTACCTGAAGTATCTCAGATGTGTTATGCTTGGCTACTAGTCAGGACGTGTGCATATCCTTTATGAATATGGAGACACCACCGCCTTTGGAGCTTCGGTCTATGTTCTGGGGCTGAAAGCTGTGGAATGAGTTATAGCCTGTAGCACAGGAGTGTTTTCTGCTGCTTTAAACCAGGTCTTCATTACAGCACAAATGTCGATGTTCTCCATTTTGAGGAGTGCTTCGAGCAAGTGCATCTTGAGATTTAGACTTCTAGCACTGAGCAGCATGACCCTCAGATTGCATTTATTTATGGCTGTTATGGTGGTAATTTGGTCTTTGGAACATCACCTAAAAAAGGCACTATAGGGGTGGCAAGGGCCTTAGCCAGTATCCGGAAACCCAGGGGTGACAGATGCAGGCCATCTCTGACAAAGCATCAAGGTTTATCAATCATATCATCCCAAGCAGACAGATACTGGATTCCCTTAGAATGACACCAGAAACATAGCCAATTGTTGAAGTCAGTCATTTTCTGCTTGTACTGTGGTATCATTTGGATTACGTGACTCAGGGCTAGGGTCATACCTGCTTGGGGCACATAATCCGAGAGCTCCTCCATGTCTCTATTCATGTAGTCCAGGGAGGTGTGTCAAAGCTCATTCACACCCACGTGGACAGTGACAGAGTCATACTTGTACTTGTTGTGGAATGACCCGAGTGCATATGTTATGTGTCGGATTCTGACACCTGATAGATAGCTGATTGTTACCTTCTCCTTATTCAACCTAGAGAGTGGGACATCAGTGTGCCTCACTATATGAAGTATAATGTTTGTAAATGTGAACTTGTTAATACAGTTTGATAACTTTTATATAAATGTAAATTTGTCTGTGTCACAAGAGATAATTCAATACCTATGTCACAAGAGATAATTCAATAAAGGTGTTTAAAAAAACAAATAACTTAGAAACAAAATCAAATCCTCCAAAAGTTAGCATACATTGAGTATTGTCACTTATAGTAAGGATAACCACAAAGCCTTCTTCAGCTATGTCAGAAACCTTAAAAGTAATACTCAAAAATGCTTTAAGTTAATACAAAATAATGCTAAATGCTCATCTACTGAAGATATAGCAAATGTACTAGTGGACAAAATCAGCTCAGATTGTACTCTGCTTTCTTCTCCAGTCTTTCCACAGCTCATTAGCATGCCTATGCTACCTCACTGATCTCCTCTGAACAATTCCTGAGTGCTATCTTTAAAGCTAAAACACTAGCTACAAGGGCCCAGATAATGTGTCAGGCTCTCTTCTTGTCAACATCACTTATTGGCAGATAGAACAGTAACTAAGTCTATTTAATCTCTGCCTTTAAACTGGATTTGTGCCATAGGTAAGGAGAACTCATGTAGTCATTCCACTCCATAAAGGAGGACACACTGCTGATCTGGGTAGCTGTAGTTCCATACGCCTCACCAGCCTTATCTGTCAGGCAATGGAGCACATCATTATAGAACTTATTAAAAAGGACATAGGCACTTTTCAAATCCTAGACCCAAATCAGCTTGGATTTGTTAAAGGCAGATCCTTCCTCCTAAACCTAGAGAACTTTTTTGAATCAATCACAAAATCATTAAACTCAAGCATATCAGTCCATACTGTAAACCTGGACTTGGTCAAGGTCTTTGATATCATTTCACATCCTGGCAATTTTGATAAGCTAATCCAGTTAAAAGTAAACCCATATGTTACCCACTGGGTAGCAAACTGTCTCACTAACAGAATCAACAGAACCTAATCTATTAATTGTTGGAGACACACTCTTATCAAAAAGAGTGGTTACCAGTAGTACCCCTCAGAGATTGATCCTAGGACCATTCCTCTTTGGTGTCGACTTCTCTAACATCAAGGCTGACACCAAAGGCCTGTAGCTAATGATGTATGCTTATTGCAAACTCAGAACTGATTTTAATTTCCCAACTGACCTCTAGATTATCCAGGTGAGCTTAACACAAACCAACAAGTGTGTCCTATGGCAAATGTGTGCACCCAGGATCCTATCACATAAGTGGTACCCCTTTAAGAACTGACTCTGTCATTAGGCAGTTGGGCACTTTTATAGACAATTAACTATCCTTCGACCACCTTGTGTCCACTGTTGTTAGGATCTCCTTTTATATAGCCAGACTAATCACCAGGGGTATATCCTCTAGATTCAGGGAAGTTATCACCCCCTAATAATCCCTTATTATGCCATAATAGAGTATAATGTACTTTTCTAGGCATATGACCCAGCTTGAGAGACCTCAGCATTTCCTTACTAAATCAACTGAGCTACCATGACTGCCTTAAACTTCTCTGTCTTTCTCTTTTCCATTTTTTATTGACTTCTGAGAGGAGTTTACTGTCTAGTATACAGCTTCAGTCCTATGCAATCTCCTACACATTCACAAAACTAATAGCACCCTTAACATCCTTTCAAGAGATCTAAATTTCCACCAGAATATAAACACAATCTGCTGGTGAGAGAGATATCTATTATGCAGAATCCCACTTTTATGACATAGACTCCTCTTGGATGTAAAACAGAGTAGCCCTTGATTCTTTTAAAGCATAATACAGATGATTGGATGGGCAGTTGTAAGTACACCCTTGGTCTGGGCCCTCAAGCCCTTATGGAAAGGTGTCAAAATTGTTAGAATGTAGTTCATTCCAGTGGGGTCTGGTATTATTTATGTCTTTGTAAATTCTAATTGGGATCTTGTGGCTACACTACAAATGGTCCATGGGATCAACAGCCTAGTATTAACCTATGAACTGATGAACTGTTTAGCACAATAGTTAAGTTATGCAGCTAAAATTGTAAAATACAGAAATATGCTTATGCATTACAGTAATATATATTCCACCTGGACCCAGTACAAACCAGTGCATCCCCTTTTGTTTAACTACCTTTGAACCTAACAGCCATTTCTGTTTGGCACTCCTAACTAAAGGCTTACTGTAAGGCTATAAATAAACAGTGAGGATCTTTTCTAAAATATTCAGTAACCACAGACTACTAATCGCACAAAGCACTATGATCTGTATATCTGCCAATATAAGACTATCTAAATATATGTAATCAGTACCACACTGTTATATATTAAAAGCAACATTTATGGATAGGCATAATATTATTCTCTCTAGCTTTATCAAATCCTCTTTATTATCCCCCTTCCAAGTACCTATTCCCGCTATCCATTTAATACGATATTTTAACTGAGATGTCAAAACTGTTTAAACAACAACCCCAGTGACAACCCAAACAAAAATAAAATAATAAAATCACTATGTTGCAGCCAAAACTCTCCACAACCTTCCAAAGGTATCAAACGTTTTATTGAGACATAAAAATGTTTAAAAAATATTAATTGAGTGCTTTCATCCCCTTAGAATGGGGAATTCATCAAAATACATGCCTTCTATTAAGTCCAACATTTATAGCGCAATGTGTTGATGACATCACAGCCACACAAATGCATTTAAAGGCACAACCACTTTTTTTAAAAAAATACAGCTTAAAAAAACATTTATAAACATCTATAACCATATTTATGCACTAAATATAAGCTTTCCTAACTTCATGGAAATTTTTAACATAGCCTTTTGTCCTTAGCTCTCTTAATTAACAGTTAAGCCGGGGGGGGGGGGGGCTACAGAAATGTAATAGAAGTAAAATAAGTCAAATGGCAGATCAAGCTGCAGGTAGGGGAGGGCAGAGGTTTAAATGAAGTTATTTCTGTAAAACCCCTGTTAATTAAGAGAGCTAGGGACCAAAGGCTATGTTAAAAATTTCCATGAAGTTAAGAAAGCTTATTTTTAGTGCAGTAAATATGGTTTCAGATGTTTATAAATGTTTTTAAGCTGTATTTTTTTTAAAAAAAAGTGTCAACAACTGCTACCAAGAAGTCAGAACTGTACAAGATAAAAATAAATATAAAGACAAAACACAGGAGTATAAATTGGAAAAGTAAAGTTATCCATATCAACGGAACTCTGTAGCACTCCCAAATCACTGAGCAGGCAGTTTTCACTTCACCATCAAAAATTCAGTCTTCACCTCGTGGATTAGAACATCAAAGTTTAATTTAGCAGACAGATAAATTGGCAAGCGCTTCCACCTGATGGGCTTCTTCAAGCCAAAATGCTAAACTATTTAAAACATCCAATATATATTCTCTTCATAATGACATAACATCCTGCAATTAATTAATCAACAAACAGCTAAATAGCATATTAAAATGAGATGCTTTATCACTAATAGCAGAAAATATAAAAAGTACATTTATATACATAATATAACTCAGTCAAAGCATATGGTGTATGTATAAAAATGTAACAATGCTTGAAAGCTAAAACATATTGAATCTGCCATTCAACACTATATACTAAAATATATAAACACATCAGCTTAGCCATACATATAAATACATATATATATATGTGTAAGTATATATAACATATACAGAATATATTCATGCAAAGCAAAAATAAAAAATATATAAAAAACATATATTACACAAATTTATAAATACTAATCTAAACCCTAAGCCTCCTACTTTTGAGCATAGGTCTCAGGGGTACTCTATCATTCAAACCGGGTTCCCTGTCTGCTCTCAACCTAATTATTCACTTGGTCTCACTTTGCTCCATGAAATTCATAATATCACCCTTCCTAATAGTGGGTTGGTTAATTTGTACAACTAAAAATTTAAACTTATGCTCTAAGGATGTACTTAAAATATGTTTAGAAAGGGCATTCCTGCTCGATTTAATACGGATGTTATATTGGTGCTCTCTCATCCTTTCCTTAAGTCTTCTATTTGTCTTGCCCACATACAACATTGGGCAGGACACACAGGTGGCCAGATAGACAACATGCTCCGTATCACAACTAGCTGTAGGATAAAAATTAAAACATTGCTGACTAATAGGATGTATAAACATTGCTGAACTATCTATCAAACAACAAAAATTACAATTCCTACAAGGTCTGGTAAAGCCAGCAGGGGAATGTATCATATGACTGTAAGCCTGTCTGAATGGCACAACATCCCATGAAGGTTCATACGATTTTTATATGCAAACTTTGAAACATCACCTACAATGTCACGAAGTGATTGATCAACAGTTAGTATACTCCAATGCTTTGCAAATTTATACTCCTGTGTTTTGTCTTTATATTTATTTTTGTCTTGTACAGGAGTTCTGACTTCTTGGTAGCAGTTGTTGACATTTTCTATATTATTATTTTTGTTTGCTACCTAAAAGTCATGGCAGAGTCTAACCTACAGTGTCTCGAGTTACCATACAATCCTGAGACTAATGGCCAGAACTTGAATAGGTTAGAGAACTGCGTGTCAGGCGAAGACAACCCACTACTGATGTATGATGCGATATGTGATCCAATGGATGATTCTATAGTTGAGGCTAATTGTAGCGGGCTCTCCACCCTAATGAATCAACTAGAGGTGGACTTTTTGAAGTTGAAAAGAATGCAGCTCCAACGCCAACATTTTGAGGTATGCATTAGTTGCAAGATTATATCGAGGGGATTGTGGATACTAAAGATGCCAACAACAGGCACTTTGTTTCCAGATTTATTGTATAAATGGCAACAATGGCAACAAATTAACATTGAAACTAGCCTTCGATATATGACTTTGCTTAACGAATATTTTTGACCAGAAGAAGTTGCTCTATGTGTTCGCATTAGAGAACAACAGCAATTTTTAAATGAAACGTATCCATCAGTAGTTGTTGATAAGAGCATTGAGAAATTGTTAGACAATGTATATTTGTTTTAGAAGAAAGTACTCGAGCAGAAACAGAATAAAATTCGGAGGGATACACTTGACTTTAAGAACGGCCATGTCTTTTGTTGGCCGAGGACTGACTTTGAAAAGAATGGACATGGGAGAGTAGCTCCGAATGTATCAAAAACGAAAAATGACTCAAAAGTTAGTTACAGTAAAGATGTGGCTAGTCATGTTGAATCCATTAAAGAGAATGAACAACCACTTTGTAATGAGAGAAATAATGTTGTTACTACAGCGATTGTTCATAATGAGAATGATGTTGATGAAATATCATTAGCACCCATTATGCAATCTGCTATAGTGGAAACTAATGGTGTTGTTGGTACATGCCATGAGCTAGGAATAGGAAATAATTAATCTTTTAATGCCTCTGATAACTCAGGTAGTGGTGATGGTTCGGTTAGAAGGAAGATTAATGGTACTCCCAGCCATGGACATTCTGGTCCAGCTGGTCCTGTCCCTTTCCCCATACAGGAATTCAAGAGGGGAGGGAGGGACAGGTCTATGAGCAGGGGGAGGCAAAAAAGAAGGATGCCAGAAGAGGATTATGTGGGTCCTACATTAAAGAAAATGTGGGAGAAGACCGTAAAACATTAGTGTCGAATATATCCAATAGGAGGTTGACTAAGGAAGAATTAGAAGTCCTTAAAAAGAGCTTAACATTAATACCATCAACTAAGAGTGATGTAACAGACTCAGTATTGGACATCAAGTTTTTTGCTCGTAACATACAGCTTAAACTTGATTTTGGTAGTTCAACCTCAGTTAATGAAGGTCAGAATTTGAGGAAACCTAGTATGTATGTTCCCAATTTACATCCCTTAATTGATGCATTCTCTAAACTGGTTGAAGAAGATTTACATAGACATAATAATGATAACAAGTATAAGAAATGGTATGGCAACTTGAAACTGAAGCTAAGACTAGCATTGAAGGCACTTAGATGTGATCCCAGTATTAGCATTAGACCAGCAGACAAGGGGGGCCCTGTGGTTGTAATGAATAGATCCAACTATATAGAAAGCATGGAGGACATGTTAAGTGATCCACAATTTTATTGTCGAATAGCTCCAAGTCAAGTGGAGAAATGCATTAATAGTATTTTGTGCTCTCTTACGGATCTATTGAATAATGAGATGATTACTGATAAGCAAAATTATTTTTTCTTGGTTGATTACCCTTTAATACCAAAGATACAAGGTATGCCTAAAATACATAAACATCCCTCTTGTCCACCTATGAGACCTATAGTTGCTGGTTGAGGCTGAGTAACAGAACCAATTTCCATTTACTTAGAATCTAGACTTAGACCAGTAGTTAACATGTATGAACACATCTTGAAAGATACTAAACAATTTTTGTTGATGCTTTATGAGAAAATGGCCAAGCTACCTTTGGATTTATCATATTGGTTGGTTACATTGGACGTTCAATCCTTGTTTACCACCATTCCCAATAGTGAAGGGATTGAATGCGTGCGTAGATGCTTGGAAAGGAACTCTGCATTCTCTGACTTATCCATAGATACCTTGTGCAGGTTGTTGCACATTGTGTTGGCTAATAATATTTTTTCCTTTAATGATAAGGTTTATATCCAGAAAGATGGCGTAGCTATGGGCACTATGTGTGCCAATAGCTACGCCAATTTGGTGATGGCTGACTGGGAGAGGAGTAGCTTGTTTGAGTTAGAGAGTTTTAAGAGGTGTGTTGGGTTTTATGTGCGTTTTGTAAACGATTTGTTTTTAGTTTGGACAGCTAGTAAGGATGAATTATTTAGTTTTTTGGAACAGATTAATTCTCTGACTTCGTATTTGAAGTTTACGATGGATGCCTCTAGAACTTCAGTTTCTTTCTTGGACGTTTTTGTAGAAAGACTTCCTAGTAGTTTGTTAAATACAGGGGTATTTAGGAAGTCCTGTTATAGGAACTCTTTACTACATAGAACTAGTATGCACCCTAGGTTTGTTTTCAAAAATATAGTGAAAGGACAAGCAATGCGAGTGTCACGCCTTAATCCCCCTGAAGAGGGCTTTTGTAATGAATTGACCAATCTCTATGATCAATTAATTGATAGAGCCTATGATCCTAAAGAAATAGAAGAAGGTTTCATGGGAGTGGATATGCTCAGAAAAGAGCGAGCATTTCCATATTTCATGGAAAGACCTGAAGTTATTACTGAAGAGAGTAATTTAATGAGCAATTTAATAGAACACAAACAAGAGACTAGAGTTTCAGTTTTTTACACACAAGATATTAATGATATTAGGAACATTTATTTTAAGCATTGGAGTATACTAACTGTTGATCCATCAATTCGTGACATTGTAGGTGATGTTCCAAAGTTCGCATATAAAAATCGTATGAACCTTCATAGGATGTTGTGCCATTTAGATAGGCCTAACAGTCATATGATACATTCCCCCACTGGCTTTACCAGACCTTGTAGAAATTGTAATGTTTGTTGTTTAATAGATAGTTCAGCGATGTTTATACATCCTATTAGTCAGCAATGTTTTAATTTTTATCCTACAGCTAGTTGTGACACGGAGCATGTTGTCTGTCTGGCCACCTATGTGTCTTGCCCAGCGTTTTATGTGGGCAAGACTGATGGAAAACTTAAGGACAGGATGAGAGAGCACCAATATAACATCTGTATTAAATCGAGCAGGAATGCCCTTTCTAAACATGTTTTAAGTACATCCTTAGAGCATAAGTTTACATTTTTAGTTGTACGAATTAACCAACCCACTATTAGGAAGGGTGATATTATGAATTTCACGGGGCAAAGTGAGATCAAGTGGATAATTAGGTTGAGAACAGATAGGGAACCCAGTTTGAATGATAGAGTACCCCTGAGACCTATGCTCAAAAGCAGGAGGCTTAGGGTTTAGATTAGTATTTATAAATTTGTGTAATATATGTTTTTTATATATTTTTTATTTTTGCTTTGCATTAATATATTGTGTATATGTTATATATACTTACACATATATATATATATATATATATATATATATATATGTATTTATATGTATGGCTAAGCTGATGTGTTTATATATTTTAGTATATAGTGTTGAATGGTAGATTCAATATGTTTTAGCTTACAAGCATTGTTACATTTTTATACATACATCATATGCTTTGACTGAGTTATATTGTGTATATTATAGGTTGGGAGGGTGGCCTAATGGTTAAGGTGTTTGCCTTACAAACACAAGGTGCAGGGTTTGAGTCTCAAAAGGGATAACTGGCTAGGCTTAAAATGGCTTGCAAGGGCAGTTAGCCTAGTACTAACCTATGAACTATATAAATTTACTTTTTAGATTTTCTGCTATTAGTGATAAAGCATCTCATTTTAATATGCTATTTAGCTGTTTGTTGATTAATTAATTGCAGGATATGATGTCATTATGAAGAGAATATATATTGGATGTTTTAAATAGTTTAGCATTTTGGCTTGAAGAAGCCCATTGGGTGAAAGCGCTTGCCAATTTATCTGTTTGCTAAATTAAACTTTGATGTTTTAATCCACGAGGTGAAGACTGAATTTTTGATGGTGAAGTGAAAACTGCCTGCTTAGTGATTTGGGAGTGCTACAGAGTTCCGTTGATGTGGATAACTTTACTTTGCCAATTTATACTCCTGTGTTTTGTCTTTAAAAAAAAGTGGTTGTGCCTTTAAATGCCTTTGTGTGGCTGTGATGTCATCAACACATTGGGCTATAAATGTTGGACTTAATAGAAGGCATGTATTCTGATGAAGTCCCCGTTCTGGGGGGATGAAAGCGCTCAGTGAATACTTTTTTAATATTTTTATGTGTCAGTAAAATGTTTGATACCTTTGGAAGGTTGTGGAGAGTTTTGGCTGCAACGCAGTGATTTTATTATTTTATTTTAACTGACATGATAAAACTATTGCAACTGGCAACAATACATACCAAAACCATTTACTAGATATTTCTACTGTTCCATTGTTTTGCTTCTATTTTTCTTTTTTGTGGTTGAAACGTTTGACCATACACTTAACTAAGCTTAAGAGGATTTTTTGCCTGGTTCCACCTTCTGCTTTTACTCAAATAAACAGTAGTTTTCATGTAGTAGAAGTTCTGTAAAGACATACCTTAATGATTGTTTTTTTCAGCTAAAGCATGCTTTTTTGACCAGGTCCTTCCTGCTTCATTTCCCCTCGCTTTTCTATGGCTCACTGTGCTCCCCCACCCTTTCCCAATTCCCATACACCCCCTCTATATCTACATTTATACCTCTAAACTCATCCCTCCTCATTAAACCCACTTTCTTACATCCAGTAAACTTTCACCTTACATATACACACCTACCTAACTGACGCACACACCTTCACAGTACTAATTACTACACTACCCACATCTATGCTCACATTTGCTAGTCCCACCCCTCTCTAAGCACAGTTATTCTCTTACTGATTTTTCATTTTTTTATCTTCCTTCCTTTTTCCTCTGAGATTTTCAATCCAACTAACATCATGAATTCTAATTCACTTAACATATTTCTACACTTCCTTCTTTCACTAACTCTTCTTACCCTAACTACTTTCACTCCCTTAAATCCTATCTCAGCATTTTCTTACAAAACCTCCTCTACACAAACCACCCCTGTCCTATCTGTTTTACAAAGCTACACTTTGATATCTCCCAGTTTCTTCAACCTGAATCCACTCTTACTCCCAAAATTCCATATACTCCCAACTGAATCACATACATCCCCCCAAAATTCTATTCCTGTAAAACAAAATACAACACTGGCAACTCTTCATACCATGCTAAATTCTCAAAAGTGATTGTGGTGATATTCACCCTAACCCTGGGCCCAACTCTCCTCCTACTCTTTCATCTCACCACAAGCCTAATACTAGCCTCCCTCCCACAACAGTTCCTAAGTCTAAAACCCTAAATTTAGTTACACTTAACTTTCAGAGTATTTGCAATAAAATTACCAACTTCCATGAATGGCTATCACATAATACTCCCAACATTCTAGCTGCCACTGAGACCTGGCTTAAACCCAACATTAAAGACTCTGAAATCCTTCCTCCCAGTTATAATATTATTAGAGCTGACAGGCTTCACAAGAAAGCCGGAGGCATAGCACTCATCTATCTTGATTCATATAATATTACTCCCTACACCAATCCCATCCCTCAATTTCATAATGCAGAACTTCTAATTACATTAGTAAAAATCAACAATTCCAAAAGCTTATGTGTTACAGTAATATATATTCCACCTGGACCCAATATCCCTAGCCTAGAAGACATATTGTCATGGATTACAAATACTATAAAAAATTAAACCATCACTCTAGGTGACGTCAATATCAATTGGCAGAACCTTACCTCTAAATTCCCTTCCTCTGGTATAAATCTACTTAACTTCATTCAACCCATCACCACTCCCACTAGATTTACTAACAGCAACAGTCATGGCTCCATCCTTGACTGGATTCTTGTGTTTGACCCCAGCAAATACATTAATGCAGGTACCCTCCCAGATACTTTAAGTGACCATCTCCCTGCGCTTGTCTGTAGAAGATTCTCCCACCCTCTTAAAAAACAAGACCACAAAACTATTCAGAATATGACCAACTTTGACCAACATTTATTTATTAACATAATAAAAAACATACACTTCCTCTACACGTAGCAGTCAACCACTTTAATTCAACATTTCTGGATATCCTCAACTGTCTTGCACTCCTTCGCAGAAAGAGAATCAGAAATAACCAAGCAACTTGGCTATCCAAAGCAACAAAAGAATTAATGAGAAACACAGATCGACTCTGGAAACTATGTCTCATATCCAAATCCCCCTCAGACCTATTAAAGTTTAGGCAGCTACAAAACCAGACAAATACAATCTGTAACAAAAGAAAAAAAATACTATTATTTAACATTAAAATCTACATACAAACAAAATCCCCAACAATTCTGGTCCTTTATTACTTCACTTCTCAATCCTGGTAAAAAAAAGTAATCCCAATCCACTTCCTGATAAAACCCCTGCACAAATTGCGAACCTCTTCAACAATCACTTAATTGAATGTATTTTGATTCTCGCTTCCAATACTCCATCTTCCCCACCTCCCTCAACCCTTTCCTCACCCAACTCTACACTATCCCAACCCACTCCCCCAACATTCTCTAACTCATCCGCCCCTTATCTCACCTACTGCTCTCTACACCACTTCCCCACAGCTTCACAAGTTTTCTATCTACAGCCTGTCTCTACTTATATGATTAAGAGGCTACTTCTCAAACTTAAATCCTGCTCTAACTCTCCAGACAACCTTCCTGTAGAGTATCTCAAAATTGCTGCAGAAGCCATTGCACACCTATAACCATCCTCATTAACAGATCTGTCTTAGAAGCTTACGTCTCAACACTCTGGAAACAATTATTTATTATACCACTACACAAAGGTGGAAACTCCACTAAAATGTCAAACTACCATCCTATTGCCTTACTGTCACCCATCTCAAAACTTCTCAAAAAATGTATCCACTCACAACTATTCTACAACCCCCTTAAGAATCAACTCATTACTTCCACACAATATGGGTTTAGACCAGGTCACAATACTGACACAGCTTTAGTATTCTTTATGGAGACAGTTAACAGCACGTGACTCAGGCAAACTTGTCTCTTCCTTATTTCTTGATTTATCTAATGTTTTTGACACTGGCCCTCTTCCACTTCTTTTACAAAAGCTCAGTGACCTAGGAGTGTCCCCTCCTTCTATCAGGTAGTTCAATAGCTGCCTATCCAACAGACAGCAGACAGTCAAATGGCAAGACTTTTTCCACATACCTACACACACCACTACTGGTCTCCCCTAAGGCTCTATAGTTGGCCCCCTCTTATTCAATATTTTTACAAATTACTTACATAGCTCCTCCTGCCAGGGTACTCTCATACAATATGCTGATGTCTCAGCTATCCTGTGTCTTCTTACACTCTGTCTTATCTTCAGCAAATCACCCAAGTTCCCTTTGCTTCCATTGAAAGCTGGTTTAACAACAATTGACTGATATTAAACCCTCAAAAACTAAACTTCTACTTTTTACCCCTAAAACACACTCTCTAAGTAAAAGTCAATTCACTATTCTCTCACATAATAATACAGAAATTGACACTGCTCCCTATTCAAAGCTACTAGGTGTCACAACATCTTAAGTTTGATTTACATATTCAAAATAGTATTAAGAAAACACATCGGAAACTTGGTATTCTCTACCAGCACAGACGATTCCTAGGTACTCCCACTAGACGCACTCTAGCCACTTCTTACCTTCTACCCACACTCTTATATGGTGCCCCAGTACTTACAAACTTATAATCTACCCTAAAATGCAAATTTGAAACTTGCTACAATAAAGTTGCTGAATTTTCCACCGATGCAAAATACTCCACACATCACTGTATACCCCTCCGCATGCTCAAATGGCTTGAACTCCCACACTACCTTACTTTCTTTTAGCTTAAAATGCCACATGAAATCATTCATAGTCCCATGGCTAGCCCAGCTCTTAGTACTATATTCCAAAGCTACATACCAAACTGATCTCTCAGGTCAGAAAGTAAGCAACTGTTCATTGAGGACTGTCACAGCAAACTAGCCGGCCAAAGTCTTTTCTCTTTCTCCATAGCCAAAATCTGAAATACCCTTTCCTTAACTTTCAGACATAACGAAAAGCACACATCCTTTAAACTCTCACTTAAGGAATATCTTTCCAAATCTTGGATCTGCTCCTGCTTGACTCCAGGCTGATGTTGTTGTCTTTCAGCTTTTCCCGGTTAGGGGTCACCACAGCGGAACTTCGGTCCGCTAATGATTGGCAGTAGATTTAATCGAACGCCAAGGTGCCAGCTCGACATTCAATCTTCAACAAAGGCACGCCTATTTACACGTCTTTTGAAAGCCCACCCAATCGCAGGGAGGACATGCAGACTCCACACAGAAGGCACTCCCCGCACTCCAGCCGAGAATCGAATGGGAGAACTTACCGCTGACTCCAGGCTGATATTTGTTTGTGTCTTTCGGCTTTTCCCGGTTAGGGGTCGCCACAGCGGAACTCCAGTCTGCTAATGATTGGCAGTTGATTTTTACGTACCGGCTTGCCAGGCCTGACGCACAATCTTCAACGAAGGTGCGCCCATTCACGCATGTCTCCACGCAGAAGACGCTCTAGCTGAGAATCGAACCAGACAGCATCTTACTGTGAGGTGACAACGCTACCACAGCACCACCACCACGGATCATAATCTCCCTAATTCTTGATTTTCTATTACTTATCTTTGTCCTTCTCTATTTCTTTTCTCTTTTTTATTTTTCTCTTCTCTTCTATTTTTTTCTGATTTCCTTCTTCTATCCTCCATTCATTCTACTTACTTCCTACATCATATTTTTCCTAATAGCTATAATGTTATGCATTGATACGTTTCCTATGTTTGTAATGTAATTGTACATGTTGAGCAACTCTTTTTACTAACTTAGTATTTTTTCTATACTACAATACTACGTGTATGTTTCCAAGAAGTTATATATACGATTTGTATTATTGGACCTTTTTCCCCGGGCCTCCACTGAAAATAAATGGGTTCTTTCTGGCCCAGTTGGACTTTCCTGGTAAAAAAAAATGTCAAATAAATAAATAAATAAATATCAGCTTGCAAAGAACAGCTATACACAGGCATTCCATTGTTTATGATTTCCTTATTTGCACTCAGCATTCTGGTAATGGTATTCTCTTTTTATCTGTATTTCCGCTCCAGGCAACACAAAATGAGGGGGAAAAAGTGATACATAAGAATGCTGACCAATTCATTTTCTGTACATGTACTCATCCACTAAAAAAGAAATGTATTTCTAATTTGAATGCAATAGAAGAAATAAACATTTAGTGCTAAAAGCTGCTGTTAAATGCAGCGAAGTTTGGCTGAGTGCATCCTAAAACCAGAAATACATGACAAAAACCATAGAACATTAGTATTGGATTAAAAATGTATTCATGTACTTTACTACAAGTTGAAAAATAATGGCAAGGATTCAGAAACATTGCTTACGTGTCTGTGTAATCACAAGACGGTTAAAGTAGAGAGTTGTTTAACAATGTATTTATTAGGAGTAACAATGAGTGACTGAATTACACTAATTAGAAACTTCACTAGCAGAAATGCCATAAGTGGCATAATGACCAGCACTGCTTGACATAAGTTTTGTGACATAATGATCCCATTAGTGTACATGGAGAATGCACAGAATGATGTATGTTTACTCATGCACTGATGTGCCACTATGGATAATTTACTGCTATAAATGGGAAGGAAATGGATGTATAGATAGTCAGAAAAAGAGATGGGCAAGCAAAAGAAGGCATACAATAGGGCAGCAGGAAGGAAATACTGGGACTGGGAAAGGGAAGAAATGGTATCTGTATATAGTATATGTTATATGTGAATATGCCTGTGTGTCTCTGTATATTTTGCTGGAGAGAGGCCTTTTTAAACAAGAAAGGCACAGTAGTAAGGTAGTAAAGGGAGAATGTGGGTGGGGCATAGGTTATAGAGATGATGGTAGAGGCAAACAAAAAACATACAAAAAAGACAAAGACCAGCAGGGGAGGTGGGGACACACAGAAGAGACATTGCAAACAGAGGAATGACAATTGGTATTAGGGCGACTGGACCACAAACGGGGTAGTGAACTGAAAAACAAGGAAGGGGAACACTATGATGGTGACTAGGGTGAGGCATCAGGTGAGTACCATACTGCCAAGTGCTACACCAATTCAGTGGTCAGTTACCTTCATGACTACCCTCATGGCTAGGCTCAGTCAATGATGGCTCACTGGTCAGGACCAGGCTGTGGTACAACTCTGTCAACTAAATGAGGATGTGCTGCAAGTGACCAATGTGGGCCTCCAGCTGCCACTCTAGCATGACCATCACCAGGTCTTCCAACATAATGTGATCTACTGGCGATGTCCCCAGATAGTCAACCTACACTTCAAACTGGCAAGAGACCATTGGAGGTCATCAGGAGCACTGAGAGGCAGGCCTGGAGACAGCTGAATACCCAGTGGCAGGTGAAGAGAGTACTGCCACATCACATCACAGTCATGGCAGACACTGCAGAAAATAAGAACATAAATGGAGAGTAAACAAAACAATAAACAACAAATAACAGGAAAAAAATGACAGTGTCAAAGAGTAAGAAGCAAAAGAAAAACAATTACTACTAATAAGTGCAACACAATGTGAATAGAACAGTACCTGGAGGAGTAAAATGCTGTTATGTATGCCGTGGCAAACAATACACTACACCAGTCAGATCATGGGGTACTACAACAAGCAGTGTGTCATGAGGAGCAAGACTGCATGACAACTAACTTGATCCCACGATCTGTGTATCATGTGAACAGTGTACACCCTGCAGGCAGTGCTCAAAGGGGCTATGGAAGATGGCTGAAGAAATCCCTAGCACCATGTGTAGTGCCCAAGGGAGCAACGGTCAGTAGCAGACATAGCCTGCAAGACAAGACCCTTTCTGGTACAACAGTAAATCATGTCTTGGAGACACATCCACAGAAGACCAATGAATGTCATAAACACAGACTATAGGCACTGGGTAGTTAGCCACCATTACAACCAAATGGCATCCTGTCTAATGCATACCAGTGGTACACTCAGTAATAACAGGCACGGGTAAGGGACTTTGAAAACAGAGTGGAAGAATGATGCTGGGCAAGGAAAACTAGTGTTTCAAGAAGAATAGATGGGGGGGTTATGGTCATGGCAATGTATGGAGGCAAACATTTAGGTGGGCTATACAGAGTGACACCAGACATTGGTGTGGAGCACCCACCATTAGACCAGTTATCATTACCATACCACTGGTGTCACTTCCCAGAGTTAGGATGTGTGACAGAATAGTTCAGCCAGAAATTTTAATTCATAGATTGTTATTAAGCCAATGACCCAAGGGACCTTTCTAAGCCTAGCCAAGTTTTCCCAAAAGAATAATGCTGTCCTGTATCTGAATAAGACATTGAGAGCCAGGCATTTATAAGCTATCTCTGTCCATAAGGGACATGGGTGCCAGGCTCAGTGTAAATTTCCTATTCCCTATCCACTGGTCTAGTGTGTGCTTAAACAGTCTCTTCAGCATGTTCTGTTATAGTCATTGACAAAATTCAGGTCCCCTAGATCTTGTATTTCAAGAATATGTAGGAGATTTATAAGTGTGGGGTTTGCGGATGCCTTGTAAGCCAGGCATAGATCACCCTAGAGTTATCTGTAAGAGACTGAGTAGAGGGAAGGGGCTTTAAGTCACTCTGCATAAGGCAGGTTTGTTGCACATTGTATTATTTTTGTAAGGAGCCTCTGAGGTTGCTCTAATTGCTGCATATGCCTGGTCAGGTAGATACCAATGGGAGCATTGTACACTATAATTGGTCTGATAAGGGTGGAATACAGTGGGATAATGACCTATTTGGATCTAGATGCCATTCTCTTACTTATAAGCTGTGCAACATAAAAGGATTTCCTCAAGACTTTGGCCACATGGTGGTGGAATGTAAGGCTACTGTCTATGTGCGTACCCATATTACTGACCACTTGGTAGACTCGTAGGGGTATATTATCAACATGGTAATTAGTTGAGATGGTTGAGTTCCCAAAGGGTAGAATTATGCATTTCTTAGCATTGGGTTTAAGACCATGGCTTTGACACCATTTGTTAGCCATAAATAGACCTTCTTGAAGAATGCTAGTGTCTGCAGAGGAGTCAGTGATAACCTCCAACTTGCAATCGTCTGCAAACTCAGTCAGCCATACACCTTCAGCATTTGCTTCCATTTCAGAGAAAAGGATGCCAAAAAGGAGCTGGCCCAGTACAGACCCTGGGGGACACCGCTAGTGACTGCCCTCATGGTGGAGGTGGCCTCCCCGATTTTGACCTCCTGGATCCTATCAAAGAGCCAGAGCCAGAAACAGCTGGCTATCCAGCAGGTGGTAAAGTGACAAATTGTATTACTTGGTATATGATAGCATCATGGAAATTAAACTAAGTAGCATCACTGCAAATCAGACAATACTACAGGTTGTAAAATATATGCAGCTATAACATCAGTGATGTACATTTGCCTCCGCACCTAGAGAGATGCTCTATACACCTCACCTTGTTATGGTGAAAATGCCAAAGAAAAGAAGAGATGCCTATGACACACATTTCCTAAATATGGCTTAACAGTTATGCTTAAATAATAAAAATCAAACATCTGTCATGAGTACTTACTGAAGAACTTTGCCACACTTTTCCTTTGCTCCTCTTCCCATTGGCTAAGAAGGTCATGGTGGCATCTTCTTAGGCCACTCTACTTATGCATGCACTGCTCATGAGTGCAGGTGATGCCAGTGTCATCACTTACTACCCTGGCAAGGCACTTTCAGCCATCTACCTTGTACTGGGGACTCTCATAAAAGTTCTACAGTAGCTACTCCCAGTGATCTGTATATAGGAAGTAAAGAAAGATCTTTCTTTCCTGCTCCATTTAGGCACCCTTCCACAATCAGCACCCTCAGAATACATAACCACTTCACAGGATGCAGTCTTGAAGAAAATTCTAGCAGAATTGTGTAGATGCACATTGTGGGCATCCCGTCAATAGGCATCATGGCAATGAGACAGTGCCTAGTGCTACTAACTGGAATACACTATCCATGTGGTAAGTGGCATTGAGAATCCCAACCCTAAGTGAAGTTGCAGACCAGCAAACTCAGCTCAAAAAGGAACTTAATTCATGAATAATAGTCAAATAACTCAGTTAAGAACAGATTGTAGAAGTTAAAGTAATTCAAGTAACTTTTATAAAAATAATTTCCACAGACCTGTTTCTTCTTGATCCACACTGCATGCCATATTATTGTACAGCTATTACAGTAGTGAGAATTGTGACTGTCACTAAGTGACATCACTACATAAGTGTATTTCTGTCTGCTTGCACAGATGATTTAGTGTACTGGTCCTCCAACATGAATGTGGCCATGCCTGATGTCAGGTCTGAGTCTAAGATAATGACACAGCCAGCAGCAAGAGTGCCACTGTCAATCTCGGGTACTGTGGTTGGCATATTATGTACCCCTTGCACAGACACAGCTCCATTGTCCATGCAACTCTTCCAGGAGTCCCTGGTCACCAATGAAAAACAGGAATTGGCCAACACAGCAACACTGGCACACCATCATCTCCTGTTTCCACAATCAAGAGTGGTTAATGATGACTCTATCATGTGTGGCAACAACAGCAGAAAGCATTGTGCTGATGGCCAACAATGCCATGAGTCTTTCACCACACCTGAGCTGAGTGCCTCAATGGCTGTTATCCATCCACAGGCTAATGCCACTGTGGCCACAGCAGAACTGACTGTTGTGAAATATAGGCTGCAAGTCAACCTCAGGGGAGATTTAGCATACCTAAGTAGCATGTTGGCAGTGCACCAAGAGCAGTTCATATCTTTATGAGGCCTGTGTGCTGCTGCTGCACAGTGGGCCTGACACTGTTCATGTGTTCATCCCCCCATCTACCTCCAGTGGAAATACACACTTTGGGGCAAGCAGGTTAAGGTCATGGTCATGTAATGCCACATCCTCCAAGCCTACCGCCAGTGCTGAGGGTGGCACAGCCCACCATGGCTGCTTGGATTAGGCATACATGATGATGATCATCAGTGTGTCACGGTCCATTCTTTGCACTTACATAGCTCAGCAACCTCTGTATCACCCATCATATGTGCCTCTAACATTCCTTGGAGTGGATGCTTCTGTAGCTGGAGATATAAATGGCCAGTGACGGTATCATCTGAGGGCTCACTTGACCAGTCACAGACAGACAGACACATGCTAGCACATGCGTATATACACACACACACTGCAGTAACATCTTCAGGGACTGTATCCACCCCCGCACACACTGTCAACATTCCACATTCGAATGCCTATCCCACACAGGGAAGCTCCATCCCTTTCCTGCACAGTCCTGCAGGTTCACTACAATAACCAGGCTGTAGTGCACTTGCACACCCACATCAATAGCCCTCCTACACTGTACCCATTGCTGATCCCTGTCAATCTGACACACCCAACCTGTGCCTGTGATGACAATAGTGCCCTCCCCTCAGTGCTGTATTACCAGGGTAGCTTCTTCACTGTGTAGCATAGCCTGATGTGGCAGTAGTAGGAGTAGTGCATGCTTCACTGTTAATGCTTATGTCTAATCTGTCTTATAGTTGTGAATCAGATGTTGCCTCTTAGGCAGTGCCATGGTTTGCTGCTCTCATTTCCACCACACATGAACATCCCATGCAGCTAATCCTCTGACAACTCCTCACCTGGCCCCTCCTCTACTGCTTGCTCCAGCACATCCTCTCCTCTGATGGCTATACCATGGTGAACTATTTTTAAACCAACATACTCTACAACAGTATATGGATTTCAAATATTTTGCTTCAGGTTTCCAGAGAATACTACAGCTCACTACCAGAGGCACATAAGCAGTGGAAGGGGGACTTCTGCAATCTAACAGGAGTTCATTAATGGTGTGGGTCAGTGACATTTCAGACTAGTAGGGATTCTTTGCCATGTTCTGTGAATTGTGTCACGATGTCAGGAGCCTTGACTCCATGGTGTATCCTGCATCACCACTGAGGTGTTCCTGAAGGGAGACACCCCACACAAATTGCTGGAATAAGTGCCAGCGTGGCACCCCGACACAATGTATATTATACCCTGTAGACTGCAGACCACCTGGCAGTTGATGAAGTGGAACCATAACAGTTGACATACCATTGTCCTTATGTCCTAGGTGGGGTCTTAATAATGATGATTATGTGGCTGCATTTGGTGGCACCTAGTACCTAAGGGAAAAGGACTGTTTCACAGAACACCTGCATAGTGTTATTTCTGTCTTCTGCAGTATGTGGAAATCCTATAACTTCTTCCACATGCTGTTGCACGGCATGGAGGAACTGGTGTAGTATCCTTGGAACAGATGCCTGGGTTACATCCATCATGTTACCATTTGGTCAATGGAAAGTCTTCACAAGCCTTGGTATCCACAGAAATCAGTGTTCAACACATTCTATTTGCCAGCATGCGAAGACAGCACATGTAAACCAGCTTCTGTGTGGTGTCTCTGTCCATATGGTAGCAGCCACTATTTCTATGTCATGGAGATGATGGCATTTTTGGTGCAGTCTCATCCTTTGATGAAACAGAGGGAGATAATAAGCACCACTGCAACTACTGGCTGTGAGTACAGCCTCTAAGTTGACATTTGAAACTTCACATCCAGGCCACCATCTTTTTGAACTATTACCATGAGACAGGTGTTATAGATTAATATGCACCAAAACAAGCAGATAGAAGAATAGTTTTTCCCCCCACAGGCCATCAAGTTAACTCAGCTTATTAGGTTGAGAGATTATTTTTCCCAAGTCTCCAAAGATTCTGCAGTATTGTTTACATGTTGATAATACCTGTTTCTTTCAGAGTTTATTTCAGTATTTCTTGCACTGAGTTGCACTTTGCACCTTGTATGTATATGTATATTTACTTTTTTATCTTCTCCTTAATAGGTGCATGTATGTTTGTCTTGTTCTTAACAGTTGTATGTATGTCATTTATGTAATTCATACTTGCAGAGTGACTGAAACCGGAGTCAAATTCCTTGTATGCGTGCATACTTGGTCAATAGATGTGATTCTGATTCTGATTTCAGTTAATTCTGCTGATACTCCTAACATTAGAGCATATTTGTTCACTATTCAATGGGAATTTATGCTTTACAGCTACACTAGTAAACCATGTCTCATCACTCATTTTTTGATAGTTTCTAAATCACTCTACCATGTTGTTTACCCTCATTTGCATTCATTTGCATTCTCCATTGGCCTCGTGTTCATAATGTTGCTCATTTCCATCTCATTTACAGTTTTTCACATTCCTGCACCTCCCTGCATAATGCCACCCATCTTGCAATTATTATTATTTTTTTACACATTGTGCTATTTGTTTCTGAATCCTGACCAACATGTAATGCATTCGTACTCCTTCCAATATGTATATATATATATATATATATATATATATATATATATATATATATATATATAAAAGTCAAGACAATTTCAATTCAGAGTTCATGTAAATTATACTACTATTTATCCATTCTCTTGACCCTCCCAAAGGAAATGCATATGTTCTTTGACAGACTGACACAGACACACATACAAACATACACATGCAGTGGTGGATTATAAAAGGAGCCACCTAGGGCCCACAGGTGCAGGGGAGTTCATGTCAGCAAACAAAATAGTTTAATTTTAACTAATTTGCACCTATAGTGTGATATCTTAATTGGGTTGTACTGTATCTGCATGTTCTTTCTGTATTACAACCATAATAACAAACAAAATCACACTTTGTAATCTATATTTCTGACTTCTGTAGCTTTTGCTTTGGGAACAGTTACATTTTTTAATGGACAGATCCCTGAGCAGATGCTTGACGTCAAGCTGTACCAGTCAGTTGTCCGCTTAGACATCTGTCCCTCTCTGGAATTAACCCACTATGTTCCTGTGCTGCTCTGATTTTCTTCTATACCTCTTCCTATTTGCCATGCTAGCTCAACAGAATGGCAAAGGTATGGGAGCATAAGGGCAGTGGCAGCAATGGGAAGGGTTACTGGCAGTCCAGCATTTCACCTAACAGTATAGGGAAGCAGATTGTATCTTGGTTGTCCATGATTTTGCAGAATGTCCCTGATTTTTTCTCAGATGTTTGACTTGTCCTTCATAATTTTTTTTTTTGATTTTCTGGTAAATTAGTGTGGACTGTAGTGAATCAGTAATGCAAAACATTTAGTTTCAGTCTTCTTGGTGTTCAGAAAATTGATGTAAATCCTGTTGTTTTATTATATTTTAAGTGGATTGAAAAATCTTTAAAAATTGTCCCTATTTTTGAGTCTGTGCCCGTCTATTATGTTTGGTTTTATATTAAGTTCTGCAGTGAAGTAATTGAAAGAGGTATGGGTAAGATACAAGGTTGTGCTGTTGCAATATAAGGAAATTTAATGTAGATGATGTTAAGTGTTTGTGTAATAACTATGTCAAACTTTTTGGATGAATTCTGATATTGTTAGACTAAAGTTCATTTTACCTATAGTAATATGGACCCCTCTTGAAAATATATATTTACATAACCACTCAGTTATTTTGTGCTTAATTTGATAACACAGTACTGCTTCACATTACATCATTCCTGACACTTCTCTGGTTTCCCAGGCTAACAGAAACTCAGAGTTTAACATAGCTTTGATCTTGCACCTGTTCAGGAAACCACAGCAATTAAAGACATTATATATCTAAAATCTAGCAATTAACTCTGGTCTCAAAACGATAGGAAGAATCTGCTGTTCCAGACATCGAGGCTCCGAGTTTGAGATGAAACAGTCATACAATGCTTGACTTATCAGCTTTCTTCCAGCAGAGTGCAGTGTTGTTGCATTTTTGACATTCAACATTTATCACAATTTTCTTACATTTAAGAGAACAAGCCTGTGGCTTATATTAATATTTACAAATGACAGAATTATCTACAAAATTCTATCTAGCTAGGCTGGCAGCTTTCACATGGCTCACAAAATATATAGTTTCTGGCACATCACTAAGGATTGTAGTCACCAAATAATTAGACGTTTTGAGTTTCATATTTCATGTGCTTCATAAAGTCCAGGCTAATTAATAAAAAAACTCATTCTAGCAACCTTCTAAGTATATAAGATACATCTATCTGTGATTCTGAGCATTTGTCCCTCATTATTTATTTATTTATTTGCTTTGTTCCTGATTCTTGTGCCAAGGTATTGTGTTTTACTACAATCAGTTGAGATCTACAGAGCAAAGATGTTACAACTGCTGGGTGGGTTGAATCTGTCTGTGGATAAAAGTAACTTGCGCTAGTGTTTTCTCACATTTAACAGTCTGTTTTTGCAAGACTGCTATGCATTTGTGTGAACTAAGTTTAATTTTTACCACAGTCAGACATTTGAGGTGTTCACAATCAACATTGTAGCTGTAATCACTTATTGGATGAGAATTTCTGACTCTTGCTGCCATCAGCAGGTTAAACAGCCATTGATTTGGATTTTTTTTTATTTTTAGCGTTTCACATAATTTTTCATACATATTAACAACGGGGTGGGAGACAGGTATAAAAACATTATGTCTAGTCAAATCATGACCTCTGCTATTCTTTTTATCTTTAAATAAAAGTAGAAGAAAAAAGGCTTTAGTTAAGGGCCAATGTGTCTGATTAGCCAAGATGATTTCAGAAGATAAATTGTTTCTTGATCAATGTGTGATCTTAAATGAGATGTTGATTAAAAGAGGTTACCCAAATGAATTTGTAAATGAAATTTTTGAAGAAGTTAAGAGGAAAAGAAATGAAGGGATATATAAATCACTTCTGGGTACTCATAGTGGGATTAGTGGTGACAGTGTGGAAAATAGGAAGGAAATGGATGAGTTATGGAATAAAACTTGTATCATTCCCTTCAATCAGGACTTCTACACTATTAGTAGGATTCTTAGAAGTAACTAGGATCTTTTTAGGATTGATCCTGACTAGATACTAGGTGTAGGTGACACTCCAAAAATAGTGTACAGGAAGGAAAGTAGTTTTAAGCAAATGTTGGAAAGAGTAGGGGGGGGGGTGAGTAAGACAGGGACAATGTTTAAGTATGGGACATGCGCCTAGTGTAAAAGCATTTTAGTGTGTAATAGTGTTAGAATTAAAGGCTACATAGACATTAACATCCCAAACAAGTTTTATTGTTTCTCCAAAGCAGTAGTATATATTGCTAAGTGCCGACTATGTGACGTTTTTTATATAGGGAAGACTAAAAGGGCTTTGAAAGATAGAATATATAAACATTTATTTGAAATTTAAAACAATGGATTCTAAGAATGCCCTTTTTTAAATTTATTTATTTAATTAATTTATAATAAAATACTATAAACGTTTATATTAGGTATGTTTTATATTTATGTATATTTATATTTATTGGATGTTGTTTGATAGGATGTTTTTAATGGTAGATATATGTATTTTAATGATATATATCTGAGTAGGAGGAATTTGTTTTAGGAAGGAATAGGTTAATTCTTGCCTTGGTAAGTGATTAAGGTGTGTTGTTAACTTCGAATCTGATGGGAAAGGTTAGTGTAAGCATGTGATTTTTTTTAGTATATAAGCTGCTGTATGTTTTTTAAATTTATTCTGATGAAA
Source organism: Protopterus annectens (assembly GCF_019279795.1). NCBI lineage: Eukaryota > Metazoa > Chordata > Ceratodontiformes > Protopteridae > Protopterus > Protopterus annectens. The sequence continues at coordinate 1,043,121,056 of NC_056739.1, read as the reverse complement.
TTCACTATACCGGGGTGAAAGCGCTTAATGTTTTAATAAATTTATGGTTTGCTGTGTTATTGTGGTATCCTTTACCTGTTATTCATTGGTATATTTGTCATCCTGTGTTTTTTGTTTGTTTAGAGAATGTAATCCTCAAAGATTTATCAAAAAAACATAGGGGAGGATTCACGAAGGCTTGCATGTAAGATTCCATGCAAGCTTCGCGATCCAGGAACAGCCCGAAACTCCGTGTAAGAGACCAGCTAAAACGTCTCTTACACGGACTGGGCGTGGATATGCTAAATACTTCACTTGCAGCCGAAAGGCATGCAAATGAGGTAGAGTAGTGATCCACGAAACAGAAAGCAGCCCGTGTAAGAGCCGTTTTAGCTGCAGAAATGTACTCAGTTGACAACTGAGTAAGTTTCTGCAAAAATCACAATGGAGCCATGTCAGCTCCAAATAAAGGGTGCATATGTGTCAGGCAGCATGCCAATGGCCAAATATGTGGCCATTGGCAAGGTACCCCAATGCAAACATGAAAAAAATTTTTTTTTTTCGGCGATCGCTGATGTTTAAACGCAGCGCAGCCCCGCACAAACGGGCTGCGCTGTATAAAACATAAAAATGTGGGTTTTATGCAATACATGGATTTACAATGCAGGGACCAGCAGACCAAAAACAACATGGCCACCGTTTAGTGGTTGCTAAGGGGGGAAGCTGAGTCTAAGACATGTAACTAAGCATTAGTAGGCAATCTGATGTAAATGAGGGTTAGGATACTGAATCCCACTGTCACATAGCAAATGAGCACATTCTGAGTAGTGTAAGAGATACATAAGGGGGAGGAATAGAGTATGAGATAAGTGACATCACAGGGGGGAATGGTAGAAAGAAATGCAGTTCATTGGAGGTCAGTGTTACATGACAGATGTCAGACACAGATCATGGAAAGAGGAGTGCCACAACATAAGCATGGGAAAGTCAAGAAATTGAAGGTGTGTACTGTTACTTACACCAAAGTTTCTTGCTGGGCATGCATGCCCACGTGTGCACGCCATGAGGTGCGGGTAGGACAGTGTGCGCGCGTGTAAGGCAGACTGAACATGTGGGAGCGTGTTGGTAGACTTTGAAGACTGTTTACGCTAGTGTGCGCGCGTGTAGGGCAGATTGAGCATGTGGGAGCCTGTTGGCAGAGTTGTAACACTGTTTGCGCTGGTGTGCACGCGTTTTAACCCGAATAAGCAGATTCTGAACCGTGTAAGCATGTGTGCGCATGTTTAAGCCACTGTGAGCGTGTTTTTCCCTGTATGCACGTTGCTCCCCCCTGAGGAAACATGAAGGAAAAAGGAAGCAACAGAATTAGTAGGAAGCTAGCAGGGAATACTGCTGGAGCTAACAGGTGAAAACAATTAGAAGCAGGCAATTACACAGGCAGAATAGTAGCTCAGCCAAGCACTTAAAACTCTGCAAACAGCAGTGCAGGATGTATCTCTCAAGAGACACTGCAAGACAGGAGTAAGCTATTAGAAGTGAAAACTGAAAAAGCTGAACTCAGAGCAGAAATGCTAGGGGCTGCCATAGCTGTCATAAGGAGACATAGGCGACTTGCTGAGGGTGGTGACAATGCAGATGGTGCCAGACAACCCACAGTGAGGAGACGGAGAAGAGTTTACAGGCCCAGGGTCGCCTACCATGGGTTACATGGGCTGGAGATAGTAGAGCGCTATAGAGTGGACAGAGACCTCCTGCAGCAAATTGTCGAGATGTGCAGGCCACGCCTCACACACAGAACCAACAGAGGGGAACCCATCCCAGTGGAAACCAAGGTATGTGTTGGCCTAAGAATACTAGCAACAGGTACCTTCCAGAGACCAACTGGTGATATGATGGGGATATCACAGGCATCAGCCTCCAGGGTACTGCACCTGTTCCTGGATGCCATGTCAGCACATGTCAGTGATCATGTATATTTCCCCAATACCCGTGAGGTATTGGCCAGCAATATGCGTCTCTTCCAGCAAATAGCGGAATACCCTGAGGTAGTGGGTGCAATAGACTGCACGCACATACGCATCAAAGCACCAGCCGGTGAGTGGGGTAGGGCCTACATTAACCGCAAGGGCTTCCCCTCCATCAACTGCCAGGTCATGTGTGATGCCCAGGGCATAATAATGAATGTGTGTGCTGGCTGCCCTGAGAGCTACCATGATTCTCACATCTGGCATTTGACGCAGCTGTACCAGACATTTGCCAATGGGGACATCCCACACGGACACCTAGTGGGGGATGCAGGTTATGCACTGGGGCCGTGGCTGATGACACCCATCAGAAACGCACACACACACACCTGAACAGGAAAGCCATAATGAGGCACACACACAAACACGTAATGTAATAGAGCGTGTGTTTGGGCTGCTCAAGTCACGGTTCCGGTGTCTGGACACATCTGGTGGAGCCTTGCAGTACTCACCAACTACATGTACCCAAATTGTCATGGTATGTGCTATGCTATATAATATGATTTTGCGAAAACAGCTGCAGCAGGACCAGCATAGGGCTGGGCCAAACAGCCCCCCACCATTGCCAAGGCCATCACAGGCAGAGCGTGACTCGGAGGAGAAACAACCTGAGCCTGCCCCAGTAGGCAGAAGGAGGCATGCCCAGTATGCCCTGGCCTTAGCAAAGAGGCAACGCATAGCACATACACTGGCTCAGTAGGAACCCTGGGAATGATACCCCTCTCTGACTCACTCATATAATAACATGGAAGCCTAAAATGACATAACCTGCTCTCAAACATGTACAGGTAGTGTAATATGTGCATCCGACAGAGGCAGCCCTGCAGCACCACCCGAGGCATGAATGTATGTGCTAAGTAATGTAATACCATGTACTATATGCACACTTGAGGACCCTGACTAACATCCACCCTCACCAAGCATGAATCCACAATATGACGATGGGATGATCAATAGCAAGAATTGGCTGAAGTAATGCAGTTAGTCAAAGGGGAGCCAATGTGTGCCAGCCTGGGATGACATGCTGAGCATGACATGATGCACCACCTGCTAGGGGTGGCATGCACCTATCAGTCCAGGCCTCATGGATACTGGCAAAAGCTGTCAGTACCCACAGTGTGCCCTGAGTAGGTAAGGCTCAAAACACAAACCCACCTCCATAGGTACCACAAGGGATAAGAACCTAGATGTAATGCTACCTAATGCCAGAAGTCTAAACATTAAGATGAGTGCAGTGTAAACGCACCCAGTATGGAGAATGTTGATAACTGTCCTGTAACAGAAAACTGGGTCAAGGCTCACAACAGCACCCTAACACTACCAGGTTACACATCATACTGTGCCATACAGCCTCAAAACATGGAAAAAGCTACAAAAGGAGGGTGACTAGCAATAATTGTCAAGGATAACCACACCCCCATGTTGGTACCACAACAAGAAGCAGCATGGACTAGCCATGGTCAAGTAACAGTGGCTAAAACCGCTTCCCAGTATATAGCCTGCTACAGACTACCGTCCTAACACCAGGAACTGCACCTGGCCTATGTTGGAATACATGAATATATCAAGCTCCCCAAACCACATTATACTGGTTGACTGAAAATACCCAGACATACACTGGGAGCATTATACTAACACTAACACTGTAGGAGAAAAGTTCCTAGAATCCATAAACCAAAATGCCCAGGAACAACGTACCACTCCCACAAGAGGGGTAAGCATACTGGATGCAATAATCAGCAACATGGGTACTGGATGGCAAGATGAGAAGTGTATCCCTCACTGGTAAGACCAGACCATAGAGTAATCACACCGGATATACACATCCTGACCACAGTCCCTGGCCAGAAAACCACAGTGAAAAACATGTGTAAAGCATAAGATGCACCCCTCCAAACTGATGTGGAATCCATTAAAGGCCCTGTGCATGTGCAAAATATGGGACACACTGCATAACCTGTTATACAGGCATTCCATGAACACAGCCAGGAATGCTTGGATTATGCAATCACAAATAACAAGAAGACACAATGCCATACACGCAGGCATCTGGCATGCTGGACTCCAGCCAGTACCAAACCATGCAAGAGAATGAGGAAGCTACTACATGATAGAACAAACATAAAAAGGGAAGTAATCACTGATCAGTAGTATGGAAATAAAATATGTCCACACATACAATCCACTAAGGCCAGCTACAACAAGTAGAATCTGTGAATCCTGAGGTAATGTTACACCTGCCCCAAGTACACAGACAACCCTCAACACCCCCCAGTAAATACAAATATATGTGAGATATGCAACCATTTATCCAAACCAGAGGCTGAGCTCCCTCAACTCAGTACTGTCAAAACTAGTCAGGAGGAGAAGGTAACCACACACCACAAACCCAGTCTCACCATAGACCTATCACAACTGTAAACCAAACACATAAACACAGAAAAACATTCCCGGAGGCCCTAATTAGAAACACACCACACCAACAGAGGCCCCCAAAGCAGACCCCCAAGTAATCACAACCTCCAAACATAGCACATGCAACACATAGTACACAAAGCTGGTGTGCCAAACAGTCACAGGCCAGAAGGACAAACAACATGCCTGATACAGTTGTAATAGGTGACTCTATAGGCAGACACATTGCTGTCCCACTCACCAGACTGAACCAGGGAAATGGTACAGTAAGCTGCCTGTAGGCTGCTACAATACGCCACATAACACAAGTACGCAGGTCACCCCAAAGCAAGTAGAAATATGATGCAGTCATTGTCCATGCTGGTGTGAATGACCTGAGATGTACCTCCCTGGACTACATGAAAAGAGACATGGATGAGCTCTCTGAGTATGTACTCCAAGCCGGTATGACATTGGCTGTTTGTAGCATCCTACCCTCACCATGAATGATGTCACAGTACAAACACAGAATGATCAGCTTTAACAGGTGGCACAATTACAGCTGTCAGTCCAAGAGGATCTAATGTCTGTCTGCTTGAGATGTCATGCATGACAAGCCATGCTGCTGTTCCAGGGATGGCTTGCACCTGTTACCCCTGGGCATCTGGATATTGGATAAGGCTTTTGCCACCTCCATAGAGCCGTACATAGGCAAGGCTGAAAAGACTAAGCCCCCACCCTAGAAAACATAAGTGTTAAGAAACATAAGGGTAATGCTGACCAATGCCAGATGTGTAAACCACAATATGCATGCTCCTGAGGCCCTCCCCAGTATGGAGAACATTGATGTCTGTGCAGTGACAGAAACCTGCTGCAAGCCTACTGACAGCACACCAGCACTACCAGGTTATACCTCATATCATGCGTTATGGCCCCAAAACCTGGACCAAAACATAAAAGGAGGGGGAGTATCCATATGCAGCACAGACACCCATACGTACAGGTAACTGGCATTGCATGAAGCATCGGAGACCACCCATGTGCACCTAACTGTAGTCAAAACTGCTGTACAGTCTGTAGCATGCTACAGACCACACACTCACACACAGGAACCCCACCCAGACATCCTGAAGACACTGGACAGTATGAATGTACCACCAAATACCAAACAAGGTACTCACAAATTACCACATAGGTGGTAAACCATTATGTATGCAAGGAGTAATCAGGGACCTAGGGACTCAAGTGGACAGTAACCTGTTATGTGACACTCACATTGCCAATGTGGCTAGGAAGACTGTCGATATTGGACACCGTAACATGAAAGGATTCACATCTATGTCAACAGAGGTCTTTGTGCCCCTGTACTGTTCTGTTATCAGACCCATAATCTAGTACAATGCCTCATTTGGGATGTACCTTACCTGACACCTGCAGCGGTTAGAAAGACCTCAAAGGTACCTCACCAAGAGGATAAAGGGTTGCAAATATATGTCATATGCTGCCTGGCTGTGGACACCCCAGCTGAATGCAGTCACATACTGCCTACACAGAGGCATTGTATGTCTGTTGTACAAGGCAATGTCCATCACAGGAGTAATGGACATGCTCCACCCCAGAAAAACCAAAGCCATTGGAGCTGTGAGAGTGACAGATGTCAACCCCAACACATAATGAAATAGGATGTGCTGGAGGGACAGATACATAACCCAGAGGCTACCCACACCCTGGAACAGGATCCCACTCCATGTTAGGTAGAGCCCCTCACTGATGCTCCTCAACAGGAATATTGCCAAGTGGATGGATGATCATAGATGTACACTGGGGGTCTTCACTGTGTCACGTCCAGACAGAGGCACAGTAAAGTAAATCATAAATGGCCATAATATTCACATAGCAAGGGGCGGCGAAAGACACACACACCCTGGCTAGGCTTACAAATGCCCTAGGGTGGATAGCCTAGTATGAACCTATGAACCTATGAAGATACAAATTGTACAGGACACTAAGGATAATCCCAAGGCTTACTCAACTGATGGTAGGAACCATGTTGGGAATTCACAGATATGCTCTGAATTACACAAATATTACAAACAACATACCAAACACACACACATATTGCCAACATACAACCTGACAGGTGCAGTGCAACCCCCCCCCCCCAGAATGCAAAATCTCTATCCCAGCAGACTGCTGGCTCCCTGACATTGCAGATGCTGAGGTAACAGCCAGCATCTACAAAGCAAAACACACAGCAGCAATGGTATGAGATGGTGTCCTGGGCTGAGTCCAACATGGACTCCAAGAAGAATGGAATGCCAAATCACACTACTGCTCAATGTCAGCCTTACTACAGGATATGTACCCAAAAAGCAGTGTACAACAACAGTGGTCCTTCTCAACAAAGGTGTTGCCTGAATGGATACTGCAAACTACCACCCCAGAATCCTGACAAGCTTGGTCTGCACAGCTATGGAAAGGATCAGCATGTACCGCAGACATAAAGATATCGGGGACCTACTGAAACCGGACCCTACCCAGTGTGGCTGTCTTAAGTGCAGATCCTGCCCCTAAACATGTTTGACCCATTTGAAACAGTCATTAAGGTCATTGATGAGGGCAATGTGGTCCACACAGCGTAGCTGGACCTTGCAAATGCTTCCAGACAATACCCTATGTGTTCAGTATAGATATGTTCACCAGCTTAAATATAAACCCCTATGTCAGTAGAGGGGTTGCAAACCAGACCAAGGACAGAACTGACATGGTCAGACATGCTGCAGCCATGTCAGTCTACAAACCAGATATAAGTGGCATCCCACAAGGCTTGGTCCTGGGACCTCCCACGTTTCGTATATATGTCCCATAGGTACAGGCCAACATGGAAGGACTGTGACTGAACATGTATGCAGAGGACTACAAACTGCCCACCATATATGACCCCCAGCTGACACAAGCATCCCACAAAAGGGCCACATAGAAACAGACAACTGGTGCCATAGCCATGTCAGCAAGCTAATTGCAGAAAAGTGTATAGTCAACCCCCGTGGATATACAGAAAGTGCCCACCAATTACCACACAGGTGTTAACCCATTACGTACCTAACATGTAATGAGAGACCTGGGGACACAAGGTGATAGATATCCTGCATTGGACAAACATGTGGCTGTAGTGTTCACAGAAACATACCATATACCCACCTAATCATGAAGGTTGTCAGATCTAGATAAGGGGAGGTCATTGTGGCTCTGCAGTCATCCTTCATCAGCGTTACAATTTACTACAATAGCCCCTGTGGGATGTACCTCAGCAGACACCTCCATCAACTGTAAAGTCCCCAACAGTACCTCACCAGGAGTAGCAAAGAGCTTGAACAGATGCCATGTGTTGCCTGATTAAACAAGCTGCAGCTAAACACACTGCCATACTGCCCACCCAGAGGCAAGCTGTGCCTGATGTATAAAGCCATGTCCAAGCTGGAATCAATGAACATGCTGCACCTTGTACAATCTGAATGGCAGTGAGCTATGCACATGAGAGACCTAAACCCCAGCACTGACATACATAGGACAAGCTGTACTGAATGATCCATAACACAGAAGCCACCCCCACTCCTGAGTAAACTCCCAGTACAGGTTAGCCAGAGAGTCACCCATCGACACTCCTCAAGAGGAATCTTGATGAGTGGATGGGAGATGGTAGGTTTACCCTGGGTATCACTGTTATGTCACAGGTAGACGGAGGCACAGTATACTAACCATGACATATGTCATGGCAAACTCCAGTTACAATGTGTGTCGAAGGACAAACACACTCTCTGACTAGCATTAGAAATGGCCTAGGGCACATCGCTAGTGTTTGCCAATGTCCACCTATGTTGTGGAATACACTACCAATGTTGGACAAGCCTTGTTTAGGTAGTCCATATCTGAACATAATGCAACATGATCATATGTGCACAACTGGCCCCTAAACAGTCTGCTGTGCTCACTATGAAGATTTAAAGCAGTGATAGGACTAAAGCCCAGGATACTGTCCACCACAGTGAAAGTACTGAACCAGTACACTATATGGTACTACAGTGTTAGGTCAGTATGAAAGGATGTTGACAACTGTATGCAAAGTATCCCATGCAAACCCTGCAGGCACAGTATTATCCCTGTTGTGTTCAGACACGAAGCAGTTGGCCAGTAAGTAGACAACATGACACCCAACACACAACCATAAACGTGAGATATTGTTGAAGTTCACACTCATCCAAATATGTGGTGGACTGCAGAGTTCAACATATGGAAAGCTCACACTGGGCATGCTCGCACACTTTGATAAATGAGACATATGTCAGACAACATGCCATGGAAAGGCTGAGCTGGGCATGCTCACACACTTAGGCCATATCTCAGTTTAGCAGTTGGCCACACATATCTGGTATTTGTACGTGTCATTCCAGGAACCAACCACATCACAGCAATCTGCCCAGTGCACACAGTTAAATGACTACAGAGACATAAGTGATATAGTGGATCCCCCTCATATTCAAACATCTTCCACAGATACACAAGTTGTTCATAGAAACAGGGAATGCTATGGCAATAAAGACCTGCAAACAGTCTATCAGCAACAAATATTGTGCATCTGACAATTAAACATATGGGTATAGAGGTCAATACTAGGCTGTTTGCCCTAGGAAATGACAGCTTAGCCAGAGTGTGCTTGGCATCTGCATCCCCAGTACAGTAGGCTACTGTGCCACTGTAAAGTAGGTCACATAAGGCATCGTGTGAGGCTAGTGTGCTGTGCCTCTGTCAAGCAGGGACACAGTGGAGATCCCAGGGTTTGAATGTGCTAAGCCACATCCATGTTGTTGGTGTGTGCTGGAAGAGGGTTGCTGAGGAACTCTAATAGTAAGTGGGCATCAATAACAGACTGAGAGGAGCCCTATCTGCATTGTCTGGACAATTTCACTGTCAACACTGTGTTGTGATGATTATGTGGGATTGAAGTGTCATGCTGGTACTGTTCAGAGATGTCCTCCCTCTCTGGGCTACAGCTCTGCAATGTATTAGCTCACTCTGTCTGTTGGACAGCTCATATATGGCTGGTGTACACCTGACAGGTGTCCTGTTGTGGAGCAGTCATGGGTATATGTGGGATAGCATGATAAATGCAAACCTTACACATGCTCATAGAATGCAATTGTCAAGGATTATGCAGAGTGGCCAGTATGGTCCCCCAGCATGGGTCCTTTGAAGTCTTCCACCCCAATCTTCACAAGTGTAGAGTCTGCCTGTGCTAAATACAGTTTGTTTGCAGTGACAACCTTGCCTGGGGGTGGGGGGTGGGATATGGATGTCCAGAGAAAGGTGGGTATGGTCAGATATCAACAATGGTGGTCTACCTCTGGTGTGGAACAGTGAGTACCCATGTTGCAGATGGACAGGTGCAATATGTATTCCCCCATGTGGCTGTGGTGAGTGGTTCTGCCATAGCACATGGACCCACAAATTGTAGTGGCTGTAGGGTAATGTTGTAGAGGCCTGAGTAGTTCCCACACACAATATGCCTGTACCTGATGTTAACAACTGGAATGGTGTATGTGAACACCTGCATATCCTGGCACTGTTCCCAGGGAAGCAAAGTGTGTGTCCTGGATGTGGGAGGGGTGTTCTGGACTGGTTGTGTTGTGTGTTACAGGTCCTGTGGTCACAAAGCATGGTATAGAACATAACCTGCCAGTGCGATGTGCATATCTGACCCTGAAGTAGGTGGCTGCAAATGCATATATATGCTATCCCCCACCTGACAGGTAGTACTAGATGTACATACCTCTGTAGAAATAAAGATGTCAGCACCCTATAAATACAGCAGGTGCAGAACAGATGCCCAGTAATTTGGATAGCGCGCTCTGCTAATGCGTCTCCCTCAAGTGTCATAATATAGTTAGGTAGGAGTTTGAACCATGCAAATGCTCAGTGTGTTTGTGTGTGTGTGTGTGTGTGTGTGTGTGTGTGTGTGTGTGTGTGCGGGTGAGCGGGGTTGTTGTGTGTGCAAGTTAGGCTTAGACTTAGACTGTAGATTCCCCTTAGGCTGTACTGAAGATATCTCTGAAGACACTAATTTATATATCTGGAACTGTACTTTGATGGCTCAAATAAATGTGATGGACTTCCTGTGAGATTCTGACTGTGTTTTTCTTGTTTTCATCTTTGTGTATTCAGTTTGTTTTTGGGGCAGAATCCATGTTTTGCGACCAAGGGTTGGTGTGGGCACTTCTGGGAGTTCGTTCTACAGCTGAGTAGTGTGGGTTTGGTTCTGAGTTTGCTGTTTGGAAACAGTAATCTGCAAAAAACCTTCTATATTGCCCACCTTATCATGAAGGGTTTCACATCTAGATCAAGAGAGGTCATTGTGCCCCTGTACTCTTCTCTTATCAGGCCAATGATTGAGTACAATGCCCCATTTGGGATGTATCTCACCCGACACCTGCAGCAGTTGGAAAGACCCCAAAAGTTCCTCACCAAGAGGATAAAGGGTCTTAAACATATGTCATATGCTGCCCGACTGAAAAAACTCCAGCTCTATTCAGTCGCATACCGCCTACTCAGAGGTGATCTTGGCCTGACGTCATGTCCAATTCTGAATTAATGGACATGCTCCACCTCAAAAAATCCAAATCCATCAGAGCCACGAGAACAAGTGACTTAAACCTTAACACAGAAATAAATAGGACGTGCTGGAGGGACAGATTCATAACCCAGAGGCTCCCTACACTCTGGAACAGAATCCCAGTCCATGTTAGGCAGAGCCCCTCACTGACTCTATTCAAGAGAAATCTCGACGAGTGGATGGGAGATCATAGGTTTACCCCAGGGGTCATCTCTGTGTCACTACTAGACAGAGGCAAAGTAAACTAAACCCTAAAAGGGCGTAGTATTCTCATCCTAAGGGGTGGTGTAAGCCACATACACTCTGGCTAGGCTTATAAATGCCTTAGGGCAGATAGCCTAGTACGAACCTATGAACCTATAAGTCTGTATGAAAGAAATGTCCCTTTTGGCAACTAAGAGAACACACTACAGGATGCACATTCCCCTTTCTAAACACTGATAATGTCAGCACCCTATAAGTACAGCAGGAGAAGGGAAACCTCCCAGTAATGTGAATAGCATACTCCGCTAATGCGTCCGTCTTGAGTGTCATAACATAGTTAAGTAGGGGTTTGAATCCTGCAAATACCCAGTGTGTGTGGAGGGGGGTTAGTGTGTGTGCAAGTCTGTATGAAAGAAATGTCCCTTTTGGCAACTAGGAGAACACACTACAGGATGCACATTCCCCTTTCTAAACACTGATGATGTCAGCACCCTATAAGTACAGCAGGAGAAGGGAAACCTCCCAGTAATGTGAATAGCACGCTCTGCTAATGTGTCTCTCTCAAATGTCATAACATAGCTAGGTAGGGGGTTGAATCCTGCAAATGGCAAGTGTGTGGATGAGGGGAGTGTGTGTGCTGGCAAGTCTGTATGAAAAATATGTGCATTTTGGCAATTAGGAGAACACACTACATGATGAACATTACCCTTTCCAAACACTGATGATGTCAGCACCCTATAGGTACAGCTAGAGAAAGAAAACCTCCCAGTAATCCGAATAGCGCACTCTGCTAATGCATCTCTCTCAAGTGTCATAACATAGTTAGGTAGGGGTTTGAATCCTGCAAATGGCAAGTGTGTGTGTTTGGATGAGAGGAGTTTGTGTGTGTGCAATTCTGTATGAAAGACATGTGCCTTTTTGGCAATCAGGAGAACAGACTACATGATGCACATTACCCTTTCCAAACACTGATCATGTCAGCACCCTATAAGTACAGCCGGAGAAGAGGAACCTCCTAGTAATCCGAATAGTGCGCTTCGCTAATGCGTCTCTCTCACGTGTCATAACATAGTTAGGTAGGGGTATGAATCCTGCAAATGGCAAGTGTGTGGGGGGGTAGTAGGGTGTGTGTAATTGCAAGTGTGAGAGAACAGTTCCTTTTGGCAACTACTACAATACACCAGATGCTGCATATTCCCCCAGTAAACACAGGTGATGTCATCACACTATCAGTACAGCCAAACAGGGCTAATTGCCCAGTAATGCCAATAGTGCGCTCCACTACTGGGTCTATTACCACTGTCAGAGCACAGATAGGTATGTTTTGGAAACCCACAACTGCCACGTGTGGTTGTGTCACACAAAATGACCATGTGTGGGTTGTTGTTCATAACAATGCATGACATTGCTTAAACCAGCAATGGCAATGCAAACATGATGTATATACCTGTGACCTTCAGTAGTTACCATGTCTGACATGTGCCTCAAGTGGATAAATGGTATTTGCAATGCATAACATTATGACTGTGTCTTACTGTGCAGGGGCCGCATGCGGTATGTGTATATACAGTGTGAGTTGTATATGGTATCATCCTAACAGTGGGGGATACACATCTGGTCTGGGCCATATAGTCTACATGTAGTCGATGAACAGGTGCTGCATGTTTCCACCTGTTGTGGGAGTGGTAACATGTTGTTCCACTGCAATTCAGTGACTACATGCTGGGAACCTTTCAGCTAGTGTGTTGTAGCTACAGTAATGCTCACACACAATGTTCAGCTGGATGCAGTCCAGCCATATAAAGACATATCTAGAGACTGTCATATTCCTAGTGTTGTTAGGGAGGACAGGTGGGTTTCCTGTGTATGGGAGGGTTGTGTGTGCCAGGCTATGAACCAGAAGGCAGTCCAACACACTGTTAGCTGCTCATGGATAGGCCCTGATGCTTTGTGCTGTGCCAACAACCTGGAGGTGTGTGTATCTGTGGTGCCTTGCGATACCACCCCCCTGTTCATGTGTGTTACATGTGTAGGGGACGACAGGCATGGTATGAGGTATAACCTGGCAGTGATGGGTTGCACCTGTGAACCGTGAATCAGGAATCTGTTACTGCACAGATATTGCAGTTTACCGTGCTGAGGACAGTGTCCAGTGCATGCATCTTGTGGTGTACACTGCTGGTGTTGTGTAGCATTACTGTTAGTGTCCTATCCCGTGTTATACCCATGGAGGTGGCTATGTAATCTGTGTCCTGCAGCAAAAGGCACTATGTGTGTATCAAGGAGCTTCGCTAATATACAATGGCCCATGGGTGTCACGTGCAAGCTGCCCCTCACAAATCATTGTGGCTTCCCTAGCATGTAAGCATATGCTGACAGCCATTGGATACCCTATGAATGACAATGGAGATTGAGCAGAATGTAGACATAGAACACCCTTCCTACATATTGTGATAGCATACCTGGTGAGGGTATGATGGCAACCAAGGTCAGGCTCATACTGGCCCATGCCACATGCTGAGAGAGCCTTTCTATGTTCCCTATCCAGGGAGGTACATCTCAGGTCATCCACAGTGGCATGGACAATGACTGAGTCATATGTGTCCATGCCTCTGACTGACCTGTATGCATGTGTTTTGTGGTGGACCATAGTGCTCCACGGGCATATCACTGTGACCTTCACCATGTACAGCCTGTTGAGCGGGACCCCACTGCAGCGGCCAAGAGAGGTACCTGACACATCTGTAGCAGGTGTGTTGTGTAGCCCTACAGGCTGTGAGTGTGTGGCACACGGGATGTGTGTGCCATGTGTGGCATGTGCTCTGTTCCGACTTAACGTATGCCTGTGTGCCAGCTGCAGAGGTGTGTGATGCTCAGGCAGGATGCTATTCTGAGGCTCCAAGTATTCGCCAGTGTGTTCGGATTGCTGTCAGTGCGGGTCTATGTCAGACTGGAATTGTAGTCACTGTAGTATGTCATGCCACCTAAAAGGGTATGGCAGTACTGGGTTCAGAGTGCTCAGTCCCCAGATTGGCTATGTGGTTGCATCTCACACATGTGTTGTACGTTCCTGGCCAGGGGAGAGGGTTGACTGCATACATGTGGCAGCTGTGACATTGCCACATGACTCACATAAACCATAACTGGACCATAGAGGTTCACAGGTTACCTTTGCACATGCTACCATAGTAGTGTGATTGCCATGGTGATTACCAACATATAATGCCAATGAGGAGCAACATACTGAAGGTGAGTATGTATGGGTGTACTGCTACTGATTTCATAGCGCTGGCATATATGACTGCACATGTAGGTAAATGCCAGATAAGTCATATGCAATGTGTCACAGGCAACGTACATGCAAACAGGACAGACAGTGACGTTCTTTCAGGTGGAAAATTGACATACGTATAGTACGCTATGCAGATGTCACTAGGAATCCACAGAAGCTCTGTAAATCTGCATTGCAGGTGGAATCAGTGTTCCAGGGAACCTCAAGCAAACATGCATGCAAACAAAGCTACAGTAAGCAGGGCTGGAAGTAATCCATTGTACAACAAAGTAGGGGTAACACTTCCAGTAGGTAACAGTGCAAATATGCAGGCACTATCAACATGTACCCAGGAATGCACAGCTCAGATGTCCATGGTAGAAATGATATTATTTAATATTTAATTTAATTTAAATTAAATTGGTACTGCACACATATCAACATGCGCAAACATCCACATTGCATAGTCGTTGTGGGCAACATGCCACCAATAGTGTACATGTCCATCATTGCGTATCACTAGTTGCATTAGGTTCGCCACTGTGCTACCTATGTATGTGGCTATCTGTTGACATCCTAACCACCGGTATGCAATACTGTGCAGCTGTTACACTATGGTACTTACTATGGGTGTAGATAACAATTCAGGACAGTCATACAGTTACTGCATCAGGCATGCTGGGATATACACACAATCATATCAGCACACTGTACTGTTACCAACATGATACTAGTAATACACTTCTATGTAGTCACCCTGTGCATCAGCAACATGTTAACCTGTTCCTGCACTGATGTCGGAGATTGCAGGAGGTGGCACAGTTTCATCATATGCACAGGGTGTGAATTAGGTATGCCTGAGTCTGCCACTGATACCACCAATTGACATGTATGTGTATGTGTGTTGGTGAGAGACAGCAGTACAGGGTGGGGCACTGTTGGTGCAGTGTGTGCGTGTATGTGGTAGCCCTAGGTGTTAACATTTCACATGTGTGTATGCATGCACACAGTTCCACTTCATGGCTGCCATATACTGGAGTTTGTGGACAGCCACAGACTGCACATGGCAGGTCATACAGATCAGTGTCTGTGGGCACGGACACGGTACTTGTGCCTGGCAGGGGTGCTACGGACCGTATCCGGTACTAAGCCAGACTGGGTACTGTCATCAGAAGTGGGAGTTTGTTGACTGGACACAGGTCCCTGTTGGGAATGTCCAGAGCCACGTGCACGTGGTCTCCTGGGGTGGTCTGATGACAGCACAGACCCAGCATTGCTGGGGCTGCTGCTGGCACTATGGGGGCATCCGTGGGCCTGTTGTCGTCCGCACCGACTGCCAGCTGCTGCTGTTGCTGGCATACGGCCGCATCGACGCCGCAACCGTCCACTATTGCCCTGGCTCATGGACATGTGGTTGTGGAACTGCTGTAATATGTCCCCACAACGTCTGTCTATGACATCGGTGAAATTACAGATAGCATCCGTGATGTCACGCATACTGTCAGTCATGGATGTGCGACATGCTCTCAGCTCCCTCAGACCCTGTCTGGTGTACCTTTCCATACGTGACTGTGCCTGCATGACAGCCCAAAACATAGCTGAGGTTGACAGACCTCTTTGGGCACCTCTGCCAGAGGCAGTATGCCCACGGATGCTCCCACAAGAACCCATGGGCAACTGTCTGTGTGGTACCGTCTCAGGACCCTGCCCATGGCTGCTGTGTGGGGAAGCATGTGCCATAGATACCACATTACCCTCGTCAATGCCCACTGTATCCTGTCCATCACCTAGGGACATTGGTGACATAGGATGTACTGGCAGGATGACTGTGCGCAGTGATGGGGTTGACAGCTGTGTACTGTCAATTGGCTGACCAATGACGGACCCTGACACACCTTCCTGTGCCATTACACAGATATCATCATTATCAGTACCTGTGGCACCAGATTCAGGTTCCCTGCTGCAGGACACCAGTGCAGCACCAGAACCTGTGGGAGGAAGACTGGAAAAACAGTGTTACCAGTGATGCACACATGCACACGTGGACACATGCACACATGCACACGTGGACACAGGTACACATGCACACATGCACACACACACATGCACACGTGGACACACGCACACATGCACACATGCACACCCCGCAGTATACACACAGAGCACTACTGAGTTACACTATTATTACTAGCACTATGAGGACTATTATAGGTATTGTTAAAACACACTCACCAGCATGGATGGGCTGCCTTGCTGTAACACTGGAGGGACCTGCAGAAATGAGGGGATTAATGTCAGTGGGCACAACTGTGCCATTGATACTGCGTATGATACAGTTCAGTAGTACACCAGTTGCCTTTCACATGTCAGCTGCTGATATTGGCAATATCACACCTGCACAATTGCATACTATGTTGACAGCTACATACCAAGGACACACCTTACACATGCATAAACTAACAGTGTACAGAACAGTCAAGTGTACATATGGCATATTACCTGCACACTCCATGTCGTGTTGCTGTGTGGATCCAGCCTCCATCATAATGCAGGTGTGTTGCTGTTGATGTTCCTGGGCTGGAGCCACAACACTTAGGAGTAGCCCTCCAGTCTGGTGAGGGGGGGATGTGTGGCCACCCCACCTCCTGTGGCGACCTGTTGCCAGTGGATATCCGACGCACGCTGATGGACATTTCTGATTAAATCACTGCAGTGATGTCGTACCTGCTCATATGTCCTATTATGCATGCCAATGTCATTTATCCTACGGACAAGGTCTTGCCACAGTGCAGCCCTCTCCTGCTGATTCTGGCTGGTGCGGGAAAACAATATGTCATAATCCCGCACCAGGCTCTGGTGTATCTCTTCATCTTCTGCAGCAGAGTAGGCAGGATTTCGCTGACGCGCCATTTCCCTGAAAGAGAACACAAACAGGATATCAGCAAACTATGTCAGCAAAATATGGCACACATACTACACATGATACTCAACTGTAGTGATATACTACCACTCCCATATGTAGCACGTGTGTGTCTCTTGGTGGATACACATGTACATGACCAGATATCAGTGCTCAGCCAACACCTGTGCAACAATACCTGCCACATTCTATACAACAGAGTACCAAGCCCCATCGGTCAGCACACTGAAACAGGTCCAATGCACCACCTCACTCTGGGGGTTCATAACACGGTACTGTATGTGGAACGTCATCCACTAGTGTGATCTGTACACAAAATAATCGGCCTGTATATACATATCCCACCACCACCACCAGCACAGTAGACTACTTTGATATATATATGTGAAAAGACAGATTTTCACTTGTTAGGACTGAGATGGTATCCATGCAGCCCACTGGGCCAGTGGAAGCCACAACCCACAATGCTGACCCCTTTGCAAATGCTTCCCATGGACATCCCAAAGAATGCATGGAACATGCACACACAATTCTAACCCAGACCCTATGCACAAAGGTTAAGCATCCTATCTGGTGGACCCCAGCCAAAGACAAATTGTGTAACGATAGAAGGAGGCTACTGCAGCACAGAGCAGATTCACATAAAGGGAAGGCATCTGTGGTCGGCACTAGTAATACGCTAAGTTCCCTCATAACAACATCCAAGGCCAACTCTGAGAGGGAAATGGCCACGGACACTATAGATAACCACAAGGCCTTCTTCAGTTGTGTTAGACACATGGACCAAAAGCCTCAGATATGCTCTGAGTTAGTACACACCTACATAAAATTCACTGAACCCACAGATATTGGCAACATTCTGGCAGACAGGTTCAGTGCAAATATCCCCCCTCCCTCTCCCCCAAACATAGGAATACTTATCACAGCTGAATGTAACCTCCCTATTATCTCAGATGGCCAGGTGAGGGCCGCCCTCAGCAAAGCAGAACACAAAGCATCAATGTGACCTGATGGTATCCCTGGATGTGTGCTACGTGAACTCCAAGAGGAGATACAACTGCATATGAAACTGATATTTAACCTTGGCCTTACTATGGGATATGTACCTGAACAATGGCAAACAGCAACAGTGGTCCCACTCCACAAAGGAGGTACTTCTACTGACCCTGGGAACTACCGCCCCATGAGCTTAACCAGCCTGGTCTGCAAAGCTATGGAAAGATTCATTATGGGACTCATATACAGCGATATTGGGTACCTGCAGACACTTGATCCCACCCAGTTTGCCTTTGTGAAGGGCTGATCCTGCCTTTTGAACCTGGTTGACCTTTTCAAAACAGTCACTACAGCCATTGATGAGGGCAAAGCAGTCCATACAGCCTACCTGGACTTGCCTAAGGCCTTCAACACAGTACTCCACTCAGGCATCATAGACAAGCTCATCAGCTTAAATGTTAATACATATGTCACATGATGGGTTGCAAACTGGTTGAACAACAGAATCCATAAAGTCAAACTTGCGGGACCATGTCAGACTCAAAGCCAGTCACATATGGTATCCCACAGGGCTCTGTCCTAGGACCCCTCTTGTTTGGCATTTACTTCTCAGATGTGAAAGCAAACATGGGCGGGTTGTGGATGACAAAGTTCTCAGATGACTGCGAAGTAAGCACCATAGTCGTTACACCAGCTGACACACACATCCTACAGACAGGCCTCACTGACATGGACAACTGGTGCCAGAATCATGGCCTAAGACTGAATGAAATGTAATGTATAGTCATCCCCTTTGGGTAAAACTACGTGCACACAACTTATCACATAGACATAACATAGATACAGACCAATAACACATATGGAGGGTTCACGGTATGTAGACTATTAACTTGTTACTTTACATTACCTGTGTTTGTCACAGCTGGTTGCGTTACCGTTAGTATAGCTTCCTGCTGCTGCTAGCCCAGCTTGATACTGACACTGATGACAGCTTCACCTTAGTTTGTCTTACGTGTGGTTTTTGTTTGTGTTTTTATTTTCTTTTTTTCTTTCTCTCTCTCTCTCTCTCTCTCTCTCTCTCTCTGCCTCCAGACGGTGCAATGAAAGTATTGCATGTGTGGAGTGGGAGTACAGGATGCTTTTGTAGGTACCTGCATGTGTCCATGTGATTGCCTCTGCACCAATTGTAAGCCAGCATTTGCTAATTGCATGCAGCCAGTTGTGTACTGATTGCAGTTCTCACTGTGATTTCAGGACAGTGCTATAAAAGGGTATGTGAGATAGGCATTGCTCTTTCAGATTGTAAGGGCGGGGACCATGCTGGCATGCTGTGGACACTGTTCTGTGAGTGTAAAGGTTAGTATCTCTCTCATAATTCAGACTGTGTTGTAGATTCACATTTCTCCATTCATCTCTCCTGTTTCCTGTACTAAGTGTGTATGTACACTGACACCTACAACTATATATATATATATATATATATATATATATATATATATATATATATATATATACACACATATATTGATATATGTATAATAACTGACATTATTACCTACTAGCTACCAACTAGCATGGCTGTTTCTGTTCACACACTACTATTATAGAAATCCACTAGATTTGACAGTAAATATACATGACAAGCTTTGTGTACTACACATCCTATATTCCCTTTACATTCATTCCTACTATTACATGATATATTTATTGTAGCACAATGTTCTTATATAACAGTCATGGCTTAGTGGTAAGTCATGCAGGCTACTGTTTCCAAGGTCCTGGGTTCGGGACTGACAGTGGGATTTTATTTTGCTTTTGAACTGACTACAGGACCTGTCAATCAGAGTGACTAAGGCACTTTTAAGCAGTTGTAACCGGGTTAGCGCTGGTTTGTGCGGAGCTCCCGCATGCGCACTGGCGTTCAGCTCAGCGCACACCCGCTTACAACCACTTAACAGTGCTTACTCTGGCGCACACCCGTGCTATTTTCTTTGAAAAAAATGAAAATGGGGAGACAGGAAAGTGGTGAAAAAGGGGTCACAAAGAGGGTAGGACAGTAGGGAAAGAAGCTTGGGTTTTGCAGGAGGGATGTAGGTAAGGCCCATAGCTGCCCATTTCTTCACCAGCAACAGCTGTGCATATGTTTGTAATTTGGTGTGACATTTGAAACCTTCCACCCCTGAGAGAGGTGTCAGGACAACAATAATACTTGTACAGCCAGTTGTAATTGATAGTTTCCATGTCCAGCAGACATGTGTGCGGAATGGGCAGCTATGTATGGGGCGTGATTTTTTTGTGGGTACAGAGTGCCCTTTTTTTTTTTTTTCCCAGGTGAGAGTGGTATGTCAGGTAAAGGAAGTCAGTATAGCTGGGAAGGTAGGTTGGGTAGGTCAACAGACAAGACAAACAAGATGCATACAGAGGCGGTGTATGACACGTGTGGGGGGGTTACACAATTGACGGGGATGGATGTTTGGATATCCAGAGCCCATGAGCCCACAGATGGCAACAGTGGAACTGATATTCCCACCCATGGGCAGTTGCCACTGTTCCTTCACTGCCCAGGACGGGGCTGTGCTGGGGGCTGTGTAGGCCGGGCAACAGGCATGCCCGTAAGTTGTGCCACCTATGCCTCCAGCTGGCATAGGGGCCCAAGAACAGATTCCTGGATCTCCCTACGCACCACAGTCCGGACGCTACGGAGGGTGAGTGGTGGTTCTCCTCCAGCCACACTTGCAGAGGAGGGACGGGCCCCATCCCCTGCAGCGCTTCCACCCGCAGGTGGCACAGGGCCACCGGAGGAGGGTCCAGACTGGGCACTACTGCCAGGTGCACTCGCCAGCTGAGGTGGGAGAGGTGGGTCCACTGGAACCCGCCTTCCCTGTCGTCCTATGTTTTGCATTATGTCATGACAGTTTGGGTTAGTAACATACAATACCATTCGCAATTAGTTGTAACAGCATGCATTAGTATTCCCATTAACCAAACACCCAGATATTCACACCATTGAACAGCGAGCATAACACATGCATAATTTGAACAGCAATACACAGTCCAACAACATGCAGGGTTGATTGATGGCAACAGGCCATCAGGTTTGGATGTATGAACAGGGCAGATGCATCAACGTACATGCAAATATGTATGACCCAACAGGACAAATGTCCAGGGGTGTTAATTGTGATTGCACATACCAATTTCACGTGGAATGGATTATATGTGGTTATAGGGTAGGGTGAAGAAAATATAATTAACACCTTCAAATACCAATACATATGCTGTACATTTCTAATAGCTGCAGATATATACACACTACTGTTCTACCTACAGTTTCCTATGTGATAACTACTTCAAGTTAGTGATAGGACTGTTACTGCTACATCAATATACATTTTATTGTTATTCATACACGTTCATATCTGGCTTTGTTCAGCTACATCATCCTGCTACATTTGCTTTATATAGCTATAGACAACTGTGGATGCTTGGTATTTCAGACAATCATACTATCTGCATATTGCAGACTGAGAGCAACATATCCAGATTTTGGGATACACATTCCAGCTGCAGCAACATTTTAAACACATTTCGCAGTTTGGTTCTGCTTGTCACATTCATTTCATTCTGTACTGCTGCAGTATACTTTATTCAGGGGTTATTACTACTTTATTGGTGGATTCATAACTCTTTCTCACACTCTCTCACTTGTTTTAATTTTACAATTCAGGATGGTACTTACTTCTACGCTTTATTGACATGTTTTACCTGTAGTTATTACAATCCTTTAAAACAGTCTCACTTCTGTCATGTTTCAGTATTTCAACAGGGATATATTTCACACATGTGATTTGCTCATCTTCTGCAGCTGTACTTTTCAGCCTGCTGCAGGTTGTGTACTATTATATTACAGGTGGGGCATCTTTATTTCAGACTTTATTTCAGACATTTTCATTTTTCTGTTTTGATTACAGACTGCAACACACTTTTGTAATCAAGCAATACTTGCAAACACTCTTACACTGTTACTTGCACATTTTATTACTTAGTGACTACACTGCACTCTTTTGCTAACTGTCATACTTTTATATTTCTTTACAGTTACTGGGAGAGGATTACTGACCTGCCTGGTGGAGCAACTGCACCAGCCTATCGCCATAGGCTCTGCGGTTTGCAGAACGGACACCTGCAGCTTTTATATAAATAAAGTAATATTGGAATACACATCTCCATAATATCAGCTAGGTTAATTTCTTACATACATAATTAAATGTAACTTACTCAGTAGTGGGGTGTTGGGCATTTGCCGGGCCTCCTGGATCCAAAGGTTCAGTTGGTCCTGCTTACGTCTCTTCAGGTCCGCATGGTGGTGACGGACCTGCTCACCAGTCCTTGGAATCCCTGTGGCACTGGTGAGATCATGAGCCAACCGGTCCCATGCCTCAGCCCTATATGCTCCCCACAGGACCTGGCCCTGCATGAGTTGGGCCTCATGATTGTGGACTAGGAGCCAGACCATATATCTGGACTCCTCAACGCCCCACCTCTGTCCTTGAAAGCAACTACCCTCACCTACTCCTGACATTCTGGCTGCAAGTTAGTTCTACAATCGGTTATGCCGTGTATTCCCGCTTATGGGGCTTATATATGCCGTTTTTCCCGCACTTATCTGTGATTGGCCATTTTGGAATTGTATCAGCTTCACAAAACCTGCTTTGTCATGCTCCACTTTCTATTCATTCCTATATATTTGCTATTACTGCATTTCTAAGTACAGCTGTCATGGCTTAGTGGTTCAGTACCTTGACTATGGTGCATGGTATCCAGGGTTCAAACCTGGCCACTGCTTTTTATATTTTATGACTGTCTAGACAGGCTAGGGGGTGTGTCTGTGTAAAGGCAGTTTTGTTACAGCTTGCTCAATGTTGCCCGTCGGTTAGCTTGTTGGCGCGGTGCGCAGCTCCGCACAAATGGGTTACGCTGGTTTACACCTCATTTGGCTGTCAGCATGCATATTACGCTCAGCTCAGCTAGGGGCACACAGTTTCAGTGTGTTAAACCACGGCTCTCCTACGGGCACTCATTTTGCACCTATTGAACTATTGCTCACCTACGGGCACTCATTTTGCACCTGTTAAACCACTGCTCACCTATGGGCAGATGCACTCAACTTGTTAAACTATATCTCAGCTATGGGCACATCTGGCATTTATTATTTTATCTCACATTTCTTCACAATAACTGGCCTATTTCATTACATTTTACATAAAATATAATTTTATATGTGTACATATGTGTCAGGGACTTGTTTCGTGCTTATTTCACTAAAAATAAAAATTGATGTTGTGGGGGCTTGAGCCATGACTGCCTGCACTTCAGCCGAAGTCTCTACCGCTACGCTATTGCTTTTTGGCTTACTTTGCATAGTTAGTTCTTATATGCTTTTCCACTTACTGCTAACTGTGGCTGAGCTACGGGCATGCCCGCGCAAACAAGCGCACTCACGGGCAAACATCTTTACAATTTAAAAATAATATAATACATGTTCATTTATATGATTTTATGTTCCTAGTCTGTGGGGGCATGTGTTGTGTTATGTTTATTCACATTTCCATGTACTCTGTCGTGGGGGTTTACTTTGGGCACTTTTACTCTTCTGGGGGCGTGTCCGCTTGCAGGGCTCGGCCTACGGACACACCCCCTACTGTCTTCCATGGACCGTGTTAGCCTTAGGTGTGATTCAGCATGCCCTCATGCATATGCATGACATGCTGACGTCACAGCGTTTAACTGCAGCCTCCATGTAAGCCTTGTATCTCTTACATGGAGGCTTCGTGAATCCTGCCCATTAATTTTGTCAAGAACTGACAAAAACAAATTCTGAGGCAAAGTCAGGGACAGGTGAGAACTACGTTTCACCATCATATACAAACACACACACTCACAGGTGTCCACCAATTAACACCGCTTTATTCATTCTGTATACCTCAGTTGTTTGACTGCCATAAATAAATGAAGCTGCACTGGTGAAATAAATATAGAAGTGGAGCAGATCATGAGCAGCATCATGATTATGTATTGCCATCAATCTATCCTCTCAACTTCTCCTTCATCACAATTTTTTCTACTTATGTTTTTTTTTATATTTCTGCTTATATCCTTCTACCTCCTCTTCCATTTTCTGCTACTGATCTAGTGACATCCAACCTCATTTATGTCAATATGTACACTGAACCTATGTTCATTATCTCTGCTCTTGTTATCTCCAGCTATTACATTTTAACATGCCTTAGATTTATGTATGTGAATGTAACTTCTAATGTGCATAATATGCTTTTTACTATTTATGTTTCAATATTGTCTGCAAAGTAATGCCTAAAATGTTTAACTTGTTACAGTTGTTTGTTGTAAAAATATATTTTATGTGGAACTTTTCTCCCTGGGCCTCCACTGAAAATGGGACTTCTGCCCAGCCATACATTTCCAGTAAACAAAAGAGAGTAAATAAATAAACAGATATACTTACAAAGCTGCTAGAATAGCAGGTTTTGCTTTAACATGCACTTTCTGAGAAGTACAAAACTCAAATATCAGTCAATAATGACTCAAATCATTATAATTTACCAATAAAAATAAAAAAAATATGATGAACGGACCAAAGATATGGAGGCAAAATAATGGAAATTCTGTGAAGGGACAGTACTCCGCTCAAAATAAACTTGAGTGGTAAACTATGTTTCATTTTCAGTGCTTAATTATAAGTGCACACACACACACACACACACACATGCACTCAGCATCCACACTGCAAATGAGAAATGCAGATGTGCAATGCCTAGCACCAGAAGTTAATTTCAAAAGTACATGAAGATGGGATGAAATAGCAGTTCAGCCAATAAAATAAACAGGAAGAATTATGCACCTACATATTCACAATAAATGCATAATAATATTCTAAAATTGCAATAAATTTGAATAATTTGCTCATCGTTATAATTTGGTAGCACTTACTCTGAGTACAGGATTAATGGATACATGTTCATTTAATCCTGAGATAGTGGTTGCATTCAGACATAATTGCCAATACAATTCCCTATATTTAATTTTTGTTTCCCATGTCCTGACCCTGGGATCTTGTAGAACTACCTCTAGGATTCCAAACACAATTTTTTTTAACAGTATTACATGTAATTGTATGCTTATATAATGCACTTTTAGAATTTTCCTTAGATGCATCATATTATCATAATAGTAACAATGAATAAATTGTTCATCAAAATTTATTGTAATTTTAGAAAATTATTATGCATTTATTGCGAATATGTAGTATTGTAATTTACTGTTAGTAATGTTTTTTAACAACTTAATGTATAAATAATTCAGTGTTTTGACATATGTATAGTTTTAACCGAAACAGTCAAAAGGTTTTTCATTTTTAGACTATTTTTTAATTAGAAATGAATTAAATTTTTATAGCATGCTTGTATTTTATCACATGATTTAATGTATTGTGTATTTACAAATGCATCCAATCAGGTTTTTAGTTCTGATTAAGTCCTTTTGATGTTGAATGGAATGAAAGTGCATTGTATTGTATTTAATTAGTGCTTAACTTTTGTATTAAAGAGTGCTTTACCGCTGCAAAGCTAAGTGTTTATTTTGCTCACTGGATTGGTATTTTACCCCAGCTTTGTAGACTTTGGAAATTACCTTTGGGTGTTTGGTACTTCTTGCTTTCCTACACTTACAGATCACATACTAAGCTACTGATTTAATGGGTTCCTATTATATAATCGAAGACGCAATTCTTCAAATGCATCTTGATCAAAACTGAAAGCACAAAACAGCAAAATAGCGAAATGGCATATAAATGATTTCTTTCCCTGGGAAAGAAATCACTTGGCTGCCTCCGTTACTTTGCCGTTTTCCTCACTGTAATGCGATCTTGGAGTGTTCGGGATTGTAAGCTTTCACTTACATGGGGTTGATAAATCAGTATTTGCTTTTTTAAGCATTCGCTGATTTAATATAGACCCGATTTAACTTAGTCTGTATTGTGTAAATGTAGTATTTCAGTTTAGATGCTTTTACAAATTTGAGGGTGAGCATACTCATCTGAGGAGTCAAAAGAATTCTCCTCTCCGCATGAGTATGCTCTTCCGGGATATACAGCAACTCAAATTTCTTGCTGAGTATGCTTGTGTAAGACGTAATGGATTAAATAAGTGTCTGTATTCCTCACAAGCAGTGTTTAACAGTAATGGGTTATCAGTAAATCTGAGACAGCCACTGCACTGCTCAGGGTGCTTAATGCTAGTAGGCTGGCAACAGATGATGTCAGCTCAAACTGTAGTCCCGTGAAGTATGAATATCTGATGAGGGTTCAGTTATAATGTGGTGTCAGGTTACTATGCAGCTTGAGGTACAATAGAAGCAGTAGTAGTAGTAGTTATTTGGGTTCTATGCAAACGTTAACAAGATTCAGTATTGAAAGATGGATGCTATGCAGATGGTAACATAGTCAATTTGGGTGAAAGAAAGACAACCATATACTGTGAAATATGCAGTTAGTAACAGTCAATTTAGAGCAGAAAGTGGAAAACCATATACTATGTGCACAGTACTATCAGAAAAAAAAAATGACTCAGGATAATTGGATGGGTGACACAAAGCTTATCAATGCAGTATAACAGTTCAGAAGTGACAGAGAGTATCAGCACATGTGCTACCAAAAAGTAAGTGGCTCAATAAACCAAGAGTGATACACAGTATCAGCCACCCAGTTGTGTGAACCTTGGCTCTAGATGATTGTCAATATTAATGTGACACACCATGTGCAAACATGGGAAAAAGGGGTTGTGGATCGATGGATACACAGTGCCAGCAGAGGTGATAAAAATCAGCAGCAGACCGACAGTCAGGGGAGACCCAGTACAGAAATTTATAAGCGGCACAGGGATGCAGGCACGACTGTCACAATTATTTATATATAGGGTTGCCAGCTTTCATTGTGACTAAAACCAGAGTAAGGCCACACCCCTCGCATCACCAGTAACCCCGACCAACTCTTCCCCTGTCCTGCCCACACCCCGCCCATTTTATGACATCACCATGATATCGCCTGACAGGAACATCCGCTATTTTTCATTCCTGATGCCTGATTTCGGCTGATTTACTATGCTTTTCTGTAAAAAAGCATAATAAATCAGCCGATTTACAAACTCCAATAATCTGTTTCCTTTTTTGAAACAGAATACTAGAGCTTGTACAGTGTTTTCTGGACTACCGGAGAATCTATTTGATTTCCAGATAGCCTGGAAAAAAACTGAGGGGTGGCAACCCTATTTATATAGGGCTGCAATCTGCTGCTCAATGTACAGTTACATGAAGAAGAAGATATCAGATCACATGAGGATGTGTGAAGAGAACAGGTGGTTACTGTTGCTGTGTAGTATAGTATAGTCTTTAACACAGTTGTGCACACAGCGTAAAGTTGTGCAGCTCAGCTGAAGCACACTCAAAACTATGCAATGCAGCAGAAATTAAAACAAGTAAAAGAAAAAAAACACCGCAGAGTATAGAAATGTGGAGTGATAACAACCTATCAGCAGATAAATACATAGACTACTGCAAATTCTTCTTTTCTCAAAAGAGTAAACTGAAGATCAGTTCTAAACATAAAAAATACCACTAGTAAACAAGTCTTAATATTAGCTTAAAAGACTTTAGGAAGCTACTTTCTTGGTGTTGGAGGGTTCAGAGAGTAGTCAAATCCAAAAAATCGTCTTCTCAGGAGTGCAGCATTATGTAGGTCAATTGAAATGACTGGAAAGCCATGCAACACAGCAGAAATTAAAAGTTTTTTTTATAAAACAAGCCACATGATGAATGACATTGGTGGACAGAACTGCATTTGTTCTATTGCTGCAACAATGATCCTCCATAAAAATATATCCTTGGATAATTCTGTCAGTTGCCATTACCCTGTGATATGAATCTGGCTTGGCTTACAACTTAGCATATCTTTGGTAACTACTCTTTGAGGAGTGCTTACAGTTGAGTTACCTGTCCTGGTTATCAGGCCAGTAAATGACTGACTAGATGTCTGTTCTTGGCTCACCCTACATAATTAGTTCTTTGGATAATTTCAGTTTGATAGTAAATGCACCAGAAAACAGGCTTTCTCCTACAAACGAAGAAGGGTTGGGGAAATCAGGCAAAGGTAGGTTTCAGCATTCCTGAAAGATATAATCAAACTTTGAATGCATGCTTGGAAAGGATAGAGGAGTCTCAAATACTATTGAACACTTGATATGTTGCTTGTTTAGGTGTGTGTACAAGTTCTGGAATATTACTTTTATGATGGTATCATTCAAGCTTGTTTTACTATTTTTAGGACGGTCAGGGACTTATCAGAGAAATCTTGTGCTAAGTGGAAATAGGAACAGAGTCTGGCTTACATAAGCACAGTGGTAGCACTGCAAATCCATTTGCTTTAAGTAGAAAACCTAATACAAGACATAAAGGTAAAACTAGGTTTGCCCATAAACTTGTAAAAATATCTGAGAAGTTTGGTAACTGTAAAGTGATTGCCTTGAGTAAAATTGGGTCACGATAAGATTACACTTGAAATTTAAGAGCATTACTTTTTGTAGAGTAAATTAACTGTATTATTTTTCCAGTTGTTACAAAGCCACCATATGAAATTACAGAAACAGGCTGGAGTGAATTTAAAATTATCATCAAAATATTCTTCATTGATCCAAATGAAAGGCCTGTAAGTATGAGTTTAAAAATATGCATGTTTAATGAGCAGATTATTTCTCAAAACACATTATTATAGGGTCTTATGAGCATGTTTTAATTTACCATTTAAACAATGGATATTGAGGGTCTATATTAGATGAACGAATGTTCATCTTACCGAATGCTCACATGAGCGAATATCCAGGTACTCGAAACTGCAATTGTGGGGGGCTGCGCCCCCCACACCCCCCTAAATATATATTCCAACTCTGAGATCGCACTACAGTGAGGAAAGGGCAAATATTCCCATCTTCACTGTACTGCAATCTCGCAATTGCGGTTTCGAGTTCCGCAATATTCGCTCATGTGAGCGTTCGCTAAGATGAACTTTCGTTCATCTAATATAGACCCGATACTGACATGCAAAAGTTGTGTTTTTAATTGAATACTACTATGTTATAATTCTGCCTTAAACCAAGGGCTCTTGTTTTTTTACAGATGACTGATTTTTTTAGAGTACTTTTTGAATCATAACAGTCATGAAAACAAGTTTTGCAGAAGATTGTCCAACATGTAACTGTCATATGTGATTAATGTAATAAAATGTCATTTGAGTCCTTGCAAAAATATATTGCAGATTTTGACCTAATGAAAAACTAACAGTTTTATTTGGGCTTAAAATGTTTACATTTGTTATTCAAAGAGGGGATTCACAGAGGTTCTCTCTCACGTACACTCATGCACACACATGTCCACACACACATATTCATATGTTATTCACACAAGCACGCACTCATGCTGTACTTAGCAACTGTTTTCATTGTATGAATCATGGCCAGTCCCACAGGTATGAATATGTGTACACCATTAAAAGACAGTGTACATGTTTACTTCACTGTGAAAAATGTAACATTGTGAACAATTATCTGATTTACTCTGCTAAGTTATTCTGGAGCCATTGCCATTTCTGAAGGACAGCACTTGGCTATTTAGCATTTCCTACGCCTCTGGACTGCTACATTTGGGTTTTGCTTTCCCAGCAAGACTGCTGTCCATGTTGTCTACCACCAGTGAAAAATCATAGCGGTAGGGTGGTTGCTAAATCACACAGGCTTACTTTGATGCAGAAATGTTCACAAGTAAGGTTTCTGAATTGCTGTAAGACTTTCTGAATCCCAGAGCAGGTTATGAGCATGACATATCTTATTAAGAAACTTGCAGAAATATTTTGTGGCAATATTTACAGCCTAATATGGTTAATAACATATTTTCATTTTGTAATATCCTATGTACAAATGATTATGGAAAACAGATTTTCAGGTCTGACTGGATAACTTAATTGTGTGTCACAATTTTATCTTTGGACCCTATCAGTTCTTTGACAGCTGTGGTAACTCAAGAGCATTGACTGCCTTTTTAGTCTCAGACATTTAATAGGGAAAAGTTAGATCCACTGTTGTCCACAGCACATACAGAGCTACTAACTACTGTGTGGCACATTTGGCTGAAGAGGGATTCCTAGTTAATTAGTTGCAGCTCAAGTAGAGAGTGGGGCTCCATCCTTTCCGTGTAAGCTCTGGTTTGGATGAGCTTTGCTGGTTACCTGCACACCAGGCCAAGGACAATCACAAGGCATTCTTTAGCTCTGTCCACAGCCACAAAGGCAATACACAATTGTGTGCAGAGCTCATTCTAAATGTAGCCACCTATAATGAGCCAGGAGACATAGCAAACCTTCTGGCTGATAAATTCAGCTCCAACTTTACTCCTCTCTCCCCCTCAACCTTCCCTCAGGAAATATCATCAAATATAACTCACCCTACTATCACTAGTGAACAGGTCCTTAATGCTCTCTCTAAGACCAAGAACACTGCATCATTGGGCTCAGACAATATCCCAGGATGCCTTCTAAATAGCCATGGAACATGACCTATCAGGGCCTCTGGAATTACTGTTTAACTGCAGCCTCCAAACAGGCTTTGTGCTTCATGAATGGAGTAAGGTAACAGTCATCCCTCTACACAAAGGTGGGTCATCTACAGACCCTGGAAACTACAGACCCATAAGTCTCACTAGTCTTATATGTAAAGCCATGGAAAGAATTATCATGGAGCTGATCAATAGAGATATAGTAAACCTCCAGACACTGGAACCAGCCCACTTTGGTTTCATCAAGGACAGATCATGCCTACTCAACCTGGTGGACTTCTTTGAGAAGGTCACCAAAGCAATGGATGAGGGCAAAATCATTCACACTGCCTACCATGACCTGACCAAGGTATTTGACACAATACCCCACTCAGGCATTGTTGACAAACTCAAGAGGTTAGGTCCAAACTCATATGTCACCCAGGGGATAGCCAACTGGCTCACAGACAGAACCCAGGAAGTTAGAATTGGGGAGTCCACTTCTAAAAATAGGCCAGTCACAGGTGGAGTCCCGCAGGGATCAGTCCTTGGACCGCTCCTTTTTGGCATTTACTTCTCAGAAGTCAAGGCCAATGTCATTGGTCTCTGGCTGACTAAATTTGCAGATAATTGCAAATTAGGAGCCGTCATTGAATCTCACAGTGACACAAATGTTCTCTAGGAGGGGCTGACACAGACAAACAACTGGTGTCAGAGTCATGGACTAAAACTAAATGCCAAGAAATGCATAATAGTATCCTTTGGGAAGTCATCCATCCCTGGTAACTATCATATTGACAATACACCCCTTAGAGATAACCCAGTAGTCAGGGACTTAGGGACACACATAGATAGTAATCTAGCCTTTGATCATCACGTGTCTACAGTGGTGAGGAAATCATTCTATGTTGCACAACTTATAAACAAAGGTATGGCATCTAAGTCCAAGGAAGTCATTGTTCCACTGTATTCGGCATTCATCAGACCTACCATTGAGTACAATGCCAGCTTTGGTATGTACCTAACCAGGCATATCCAACAAGTGGCATGTCCACAGAGGTTCCTCACTAAAAGAATACAGGGTGTAAGTAATATGTCCTCTGCAGACCACCTCAAGGCCCATTCCCTGTATTCTGTCTCCTACAGGCTTTTGAGGGGAGATCTGTGCCTGACATACAGGACATTGTCAGACCTCACTTTGATGGACCTCCTGCATATCCACAAAACAAACAGTACCAGAATTACCTGTTCTAAAGACTTAAACCTTGCCTGTGATATAAATAGGACCTGTTGGAGATATAGGTACATATCCCAGAGACTACCCCATCTATGGAACAGGCTCTCCATCCATGTGAAGTAGAGTTCCTCCCTAACCTAGTTCAAGTGCAATTTGATGAGAAACCAGAAATTCATCCCTGGTTTGACACCTGTGTCTCTAATGCAAACAGGTAACCTGTAAATGGTTCATCTCCCAGGCCCATGCTTACGCTTATCAAGAGTATCAGAATTTGTCAGAGATTTGGGATGCATGGCTAGGCTTAAAAAGGCCCTTGTGGTTGTTAGCCTAGTAAACACCTATGAACCTATGAGAGAAAAAGGGAAAAAAAAATTTCTGTATAGAAACTGTTCTTTCTAATCTATAATAGTGGATAACTAAACTTCACTTGAGGAAATGTTGTGGTCAGTGCATAGGACACTTAGTGACAGAATGTTGACAACTCAGTTCTTGAAATATTGTCCCTTAAGGGCTACACTATAGAGGTTTTGCACATGTGGAAGTCAAGATCTCAACACTGCAGAAAGTCAGTCATGTGTAGTTGACTAGACTAATGTATTTTATGTGTAGGTTGAACTTTTTTACTGAAGCCTTTTCTTCCTTACATTTTAACTTAAAATGTATGATCATGGATATATAGTCTACCAACTCAGTTTTGAGCAAGGGTCCTGTTCCTATCTCCCTAGCTGCTCTACGCATTTATCCCTTAAGCACTAACTTAACCTGTCATTATGCCCTCTAATCCTGTCTTTGCACAGTGTGCTAGCTGCTGGTACAAGTGATGCTTTTGAGAATGCTGCTTCACCCCCCAACCCAAAACCCCATCTAGGCACATCTCCTTGGATGTGATTACTACAGCCGCAGTTATCCCCGGTGACATGTCATTCATGCCTATGTGCTATATGAAATGTATGCCCACTTGTACTTGGTAACAGCTGTAAATGTCTTACTACGCCATAAGACTGTTTTCACTGTAAAGTGGCGTTTCCTGTTTCTCTCAAGGACCGTAACCCTCTTGGTTACTGAGTCTTTATTCACCAGTACTCTCTTCTCTGTTTTCATATCGACTGTCCTCTCCTGCCTTACTTCCTGCCCCATATTATTACTCCTTATTTTTCCAAGCTTTTCCAGTTCATTTGCATCACTCCTTTCTTCACTATTGTGTCTGTCCATTGTACTGCTTTCTGTGCAGCAACAGACACCTTTATCACTCCAGCTGTACTATTCCTATAAACACTCCATACTGTTGCCCACTCTTGCCACCATGACTTTTGATTTCTGTACACAAATCCTCCTCTTGTTCTTCTTTGTTTACTTGCCCCTCCACTTCTTCTTATTGAGTTCTCCACTGCTGTGTCCCTACTAGAGAGGGCATTGTTTTATGCCATTCCTTCTCCAGTCTCCCCATTTGCTAACTCCTGTCATTTTATTTATATAACATTGTATGTAGTTGGCTCAGCGAACCTTTTCAGCCATGACCTGGGCACAAGGTACAGTGTTAAAACAACATTATGAATTAGGGAGAAAATAAAACTTCAAGAAAAAATACAGACTGTTCAGCACATAAAAAGTAGTCTACCACAAATGGAGATATTAATGGAGGTAAGAATAAATGACATGTAGTACAAGACAGCAGCAATAATGATATTTCAAGTATGAAACCTAAAAAAAAAAACATTAAAACCACAAAAGAATTGTATCTAAGCTGTGACATTAGGATAACCAAAACATTATTTGCAGCAATCATATCTCTCCATCAATCAAATTAGTTAAACACTGCCATCATAAGATAATACACATAGCTGTTCTACCTAAAAGTGATGTACTTATAATAATCTAGTCTAATCGCTTTATTATAAGCCTAGCAGTTGTTCTCAAAATCTCTCTTCTAAGTAAGCACTCGCTAACTAAAGTAAGCACTGCATCCACCTACCTTCCCTGTGAGTACCCACTTCCCTTAAAGGCACAGCACTCCCTTATAATATTCTAGCATGTCAAGTGGTAGATTGCTAGCATCCTCTCCAGTTCAGCTGGTTAATCTGGGAATCTTGAGACAATGCTACAATTGTCTCATGTACACAGACAACCCTCTCCTCCTCCCAACAAACACAAATACATGTGAGAGATGCAACTATATAGCCAAACTGGAGGCTGAACTCTCTCAACTCAGGACTGGCAAGACCAGACAGGAGGAGAAGGTAACCACACACACACCAAACCCAGTCCCACATAGACCTACCACAACTGCAAACCAAACACATAAAAACACAAAGACATACTCGGAGGCTCTAACAAAAAACTTACCAAAATAACAGAGGCTCCCAAAGCAGACACCAAAAAATCCACCACCTCAAAACATAACACATGCATCACATACTTCAATAAATCAGTGTGTCAAACAATCACAGCCCTTAAGGCCAAACACCATGCCTGATACACTAGTAATAGGTGACTCTATAGTCAGACACACTGACGTTCCGCTTACCAGGCTGAACAAGGAGAGGGTAATGGTGAGCTGCTTATCGGGAGCTAGGATCCGCCACATAACACACGCACTCAGGTCACTCCAAAGCAAGTACAAATATGACTCCATCATTGTCCATGCCGGCGTGAATGACCTGAGACATACCTCCCTGGACTACATGAAAAGAGACATAGAGGAGCTCTCTGATTATGTAGCCCAGGCTGGTATGACCCTGACCCTGAGCAGCATCTTGCCCTCACCAAGAATGATGCCACAATACAAAGACAAGATGACCAGCTTTAATAATTGGCTCAAATACTGGTGTCATTCTAGGGGGATCCAATGTCTGTCTGCTTGGGATGACATGCTGGACAAGCCATGCTGCTTCGCAAGGGACGGCTTGCATCTGTCACCACTGGGCTTCTGGATATCGGCTAAGGCTCTTGCCTCCCCCATAGTGCCTTTTTTAGGCAAGGCTCAAAAGACAAACCCACCTCCTTAGAAAACAAAAATGGAAAAAAATTAAGGGTAATGCTGCTCAATGCCAGAAGTCTAAATCTCAAGATGCAGGCTCTCGAAGCACTCCTCAGTATGGAGGACATCGATGTCTGTGCAGTAACTGAAACCTGGTTCAAGGCTCCTGAGAGCACCCCAGTGCTACCAGGCTATACCTCGTATCATGCTTTTCGGCCCCAAAACTCGGGCCAAACCAAAAAGGGAGGGGGAGTGTCCATATTCATCAAGGACACCCACACCTCCAGGTTAGTGGCAACACATGAAGCATCAGAGACCATCCAGGTGCAACTAACCATAGGCAAAACTGCTATACAACTGGTTGCATGTTACAGACCACCCTCCCAATCTCAGGAACCCCGCTCAGCCTTCCTGAAGACATTGGAGGATATGAATGTCTCACCAAACACCATCATATTGGGAGACTTCAACTACCCTAACATAGACTGGGTGCATTATTCTAGCCCAAACACCCTAACCCAAAGGTTCCTGGAATTCATAAATTCAAATGCAATGGAACAGCTAGTCACCTTTCCCACAAGGGGAGATAATATACTAGACCTGATCATCACAAACATGGGGACAAAGTGCTCCACACCGGAAGTATACCCTTCACTAGTGAGGTCTGACCACAAACTAATCACCCTGGATATACATATCCCACCTCCACCCCCAACACAAAAAACTACAGTGAAAAACTTCTCAAAAGCTGACTTTACACTTCTTAAAACTGAGATGGTATCCTTTAAGCCCACTGGGACAGTGGAAACCACATCCCACAATGCAGAATCCTTCACAAATGCTTTCTACGGACATCTCCAAGAATGCATGGATCATGCAATCCCAAATAAAACCAAGACCCTCTCCACCAAGGGCAGGCGTCCTGTCTGGTGGACCCCAGCCATAAACAAATTGTATAACAAAAGAAGGAAGCTACTGCACGACAGAGCAAAATTCCATAAAGAGAAGGCATCTCTGATCAGCACTAGTTAAAGCTACGTTCTCTCATAAAAACATCCAAGGCCAACTTTGAGAGAAAAATCACTATGGACACTAAAGATAACCACAAGGCCTTCTTCAGCTATGTTAGAAACCTGGGCGGAAACCCTCAGATATGTTCAGAGTTAGTTCACAATGACAAAAAATACACTGAACCCACAGATATTGCCAACATTCTGGCAGACAGGTTCAGTGCAAATTTCTCCCCTCCCTCACCCCCAAAAGAAGAAATACTTATCCCAGCTGACTGTAACCTTCCTGTCATCTCAGATGTCCAGGTGAGAACCGCCCTCAGCAAAGCTAAAAACACAGCATCAATGGGACCCGACGGTATCCCGGGTTGCGTGCTACGTGAACTCCAAGAGGAGCTAAACCCGCACATAAAAATGCTATTTAACCTTAGCCTTACTACAGGATATGTACCTGAAAACTGGCGTACAGCAACAGTAGTCCCACTCCACAAAGGAGGCACCTCTACTGACCCTGGTAACTACCGCCCCATAAGCTTAACCAGCCTAGTCTGCAAAGCTATGGAAAGAATCATTATGGAACTAATAAACAGAGACATTGGGGACTTACAGACACTTGATCCCACCCAGTTCGACTTTATAAAAGGCAGATCCTGCCTTTTAAACCTGGTTGACTTTTTTGAAACAGTCACTAGAGCCATTGACAAGGGCAAAGCAGTCCATACAGCCTACCTGGACTTGGCTAAAGCTTTCGACACAATACCCCACTCTGGCATCATAGACAAGCTGAACAGCTTAAATGTAAATCCATATGTCACAAGATGGGTGGCAAACTGGCTAAAGGATAGAACCCATAAAGTCAAAATCACTGGAGCCATGTCAGACTCAAAGCCAGTGACAAGTGGTTTCCCATAGGGCTCTGTTCTGGGACCCCTCTTGTTCGGCATTTATTTCTCAGATGTGAAAGCAAACATGGGAGGGTTGTGGCTGACAAAGTTCGCAGATGACTGCAAACTAGGCGCCATAGTTGATACACCAGCCGGCACATACATCCTACAGAAAGGCCTCACTGAAACGGACAACTGGTGCCGGAGTCATGGCCTTAAACTAAATGCCAAAAAATGTATAGTCATCCCCTTTGGGAAAAACAAAGTGCCCACAAATTATCACATAGGCGGTAACCCACTGAGTACAGAAAAAGTAATCAGAGACCTGGGGACCCAAGTCGATAGTGACCTCTCATTTGACACCCACGTTGCCAAAGTAGTTAGAAAGACTTTCTACCTTGCCCACCTTATCATGAAGGGATTCACATCCAGATCAAAGGAGGTCATTGTGCCCCTGTACTCCTCCCTTATCAGACCCATGATTGAGTACAATGCCCCATTTGGTATGTACCTCACCCGGCACTTGCAACAGCTAGAGAGACCCCAAAAGTACCTCACCAAGAGGATCAAGGGTCTCCAACATATGTCATATGCTGCCAGACTAAAGAAACTCCAACTCTATTCAGTAGCATACCACCTACTCAGAGGTGATCTGTGCCTGACGTACAAGGCCATGTCCAATCAGGAATTGATGGACATGCTCCACCTCAAAAATCCAAATCCATCAGAACCACGAGAGCTAAAGATTTGAACCTCAGCACAAATATGAATAGGACATGCTGGAGGGACAGATTCATAACTCAGAGGCTTCCCATACTCTGGAACAGAATCCCAGTTTATGTTAGGCAGAGCCCCTCACTGACTCTCTTCAAGAGAAATCTTGACGAGTGGATGGGAGATCGTAGGTTTACCCCAGGGGTCATCTCTGTGTCACTACTAGACAGAGGCACAGTAAACTAATTCTATTATGTAAGGGGGTCTTCACTGTGTCACTACTAGACAGAGGCACAGTATTCTAAATCTATTCTGTACACTTTTGTACCATTACATGGGGTGGCGAAAGCCACATCACTATGGTTAGGCTTATAAATGCCCCAGGGCAGATAGCCTAGTACCAAACTATGAAACTATAAAATCAATTGCTCTTTCGGTTTACCTTGGATTCTTAGATGAGTAGGCTCATTTACAATTTTTGGAGTTAGCTGGTTCCAGCAGGGAGAGGCTAGAGAATAACCTTCCACCCACTGCCATCCAAAATGAAAACCTCATAAGTGCAAATGCTCCCTGATCTTGCAACCTGAAAGTGTTTAAAAACTAATAACATTTTTTGTTTCCATGCTGAGAAGCTTAAATGTATTAGTGCTTTTAGTTGTAAAGTGGCTTTTCTAGAAACTGGGAGCCATTTGATCTTTTGCAGTGGCAGGCAGTGATACAGCCTATCTTCTACAAGGAATATTAATGAACAGCTCTTGAATACAGTCTTCTGCAGAACTTCCTTGTTGGAGGGTGAGTTAAGGGTATTTTAACAGAGTAGGTACTCAGGTTTAGGGATATACACTTATGCCAGAGACATAGAAGGTTAAAACTCTCACTACAGCCCATGTGATCCAACTATGATAAGCAGCTTAGGTGATTGATATCACGGGCAGAGGAGGATAGATGTGCCCATTCTGTGGGAGTGAGTGTACATACCCAGGGGCATATACTCTCTTACTACATTTCCCTACTGCACACCAGGAAAAAACACCACAAGGTGGCTGATATGGGCAAGTGGGTGGGTGAGGTGTGCAGCCTCATGCTGATATGAACCCCTTGAGGAAATGTGGAGGTGCCCAGCACTGACACCCACTGCACATAATAATCACAGGTTGTCACTGTGTACTGTAGGGAGGAAAGGCTTAAAGGGATAAAAACTGGAACCACCTGTGATGGCTGCCTTAATGATAGCCTTCCCTGGTCAACCCTCACCCTGATTATGGTGTATAAATTGGCTGATTAGCCAGGATGGGCCTCATGACTGTAAGACAGTGGGACCAAAGTGTTACCCCCCCAGAAAATTAGTGATCAACAGGTTGAGATCCTCATGGTTTTCCATGCTTTAGTTGAGTAAATTTGATATTTTATAGAATATTTTCAGCTATTAAGAAGTCTTCCCACTTAAGTTCCAACACAATCTCTGCAAGAAAAACATTGGTCGAACGTTGTCCAAAAGTATTTATCCTGGGAGGCTCAGTTAATGAGGATATTAGTGAATCTCATAGAAGGATAACCTAAGAATCCTTGAGCCACTGTGGGGAAATAAAAGACATTAAGGTAGGTGTTTAAGGGCTGATGGATAATTTATTGCAATGCAGCCAGAGCCAAAGTGCTGAGAAGTCTTTCTACATATTCTTTTTTCAGAACCTAAGCTAACCTGCTTTCCTTCATGATGAGTACAGCATCACTGTACACAGTGACAGGGATACTGGGAAACTCTCTTAGGAGGGTAATTAAGATGGTTAAAAGAGGATGGGTCCAGGAATGAACCTTGGAAGATACCTGATATGAAGGTACCAATGTCAGAGACAGAGGTTCAAGGGAGAATCTAAAACGTTCATTCTATCAGATATCTCTAGAACTATCTAATCTTCCTACCACTGTACTCTAGACTATCCAATCTGCAGAGAAGAACAAGGTGATCTACTGATTTCAGAAATTCAGGTAGTTTCAACAAAAATGGCAGCAGTAAGCAACCTGTTGTCCACATTATTGTATATGAGGTAAGCAACATGGTAGAAAGTTGTAGTGTATTAAACCCCTTATGAAAACTGTGTTGTACATCAGGTAAATTACCATATTTATCTTCAGATTCGTGGACCTAAGAATTATTTTTGAGATATTTTAGTGACTAGACAAAGAGAAGGCAAACAATGAGTTGAAAGTCCTGGGGTGAAATAGGAGGAAATTCTGGAAAAAGGAAAAATAAAACCATTTTTATAGGTTCATAGGTATATACTAGGCTAATGGCCACCAGGGCCTTTATAAGCTGTGCAACCCAACCCAATTGTGTTCCTGTGTATCATGTGCATTTATTAGGAAGAGGTATGTTAGTTGCGACATTTGTAGTGGTTATGTGTGGGGGTATGTTAATTTGGGGATTTCTGTCTGCCTCTGCCTATCAGAGACATGCAGGCAAGACCTGGGGTAAATTTCT
The DNA here is from genome assembly GCF_019279795.1 of Protopterus annectens. NCBI lineage: Eukaryota > Metazoa > Chordata > Ceratodontiformes > Protopteridae > Protopterus > Protopterus annectens. The sequence goes on along the minus strand of NC_056739.1, from coordinate 1,043,080,649 downwards.
GGTTTCCCATCCATTGTTCAAGGTTATGTTTAAATAGGGTTAGGAATGGACTCTGCTTCACATGGATAAGGAACCTGTTCTAGAGCATGGAGATCCATATTTATCTCACCAACATGTCTTATTTAGGTCAAAAGCAAACTTTAAATTCCTGGATCTAGTGGTTCTGATGTTGTTCATTTTGCAGATGTGCAAAAGGTACATCAGAGCTAGATATGAGGATGCCTTGTATGCCAGGCACAGATCATCTGTTAGCAGCCTGTAGGGGAATTAGTACAGAGGTAGAGCTTTAAGGTGATCTGTATAGGACAATGTGTTTATACCCTGGATTCTCCTGGTAAGGAACCTTTATGGGTATTGTAACTGTTGCATATGTCTAGTCAGGTACCTGCCAAAGGGGGGCATTATACTCAATGATGGGTCTGATAAGTACCAAATAAAGTGGCACTATGACTTCCTTGGACCTGGATGACATGCACTTGACTATAAGTTGTATGACATAGAATGGTTTTCTTGCTACCTTGGCTACATGTTGGTCAAAGGCCAGATTACTGTCAACATATGTTCCGAGATCCCTGACTACTCGGTCAACTCTTAGAGATGTCTTATTGATAGAGTAATTAGCCTGAGAGGCATTTTCCCCAAAAGGCACTATAATGCATTTCTTGGCATTGAGTTTTAAGCCTTGACTTTGACACCAGTTAGTTGTCTGCATTAGACCCTCTTGTAAGATGTTTCTGTCATGGGGGTAATCTATGATAGCTCCCAATTTCCAGTCATCTGCAAACTTGGTCAGTGAAAGGGCCTTGACATTAGCCTTTACCTTCAAGAAGTAGATGCCAAATAGTAGAGATTCCAGAACAGAGCCATATGGTACTCCTGCTGCTGACCAGTCTGTTAGTGGAGGTGGTCTTACCAATCCTGACTTCCTGAGTACTTTCTGTGAACCAGCTGGCTATCCAGCAAGTTATGGAGGGGTTTATGCCCAGTTTGGTGAGTTTGTCAACTATACCCAAGTGGGGGTATTGTAACAAACTGGGTATGGTCCAGTGTCTGAAGGTTGCCTATATCCTTGATGATCATTTCCGTAATAATTAATTCTATGGCTTTGCATATTAGACTAGTCAGACTAATAGGTCTGTAGTTTCTGGGGTCAGTTGATGGTCCACCCTTGTGAAATGGGATAACCACTGCAGTCCTCCATTCTCATGGTACAGAGCCTGCTTTGAGGCTGTAGATGAAAAGTGACTTAAGTGGTCATGATAAGTCATGTTTCAAGCAATTTAGGAGACATCCTGAGATATTGTCATGGCTCATTGAGGCTATGCTTTTGGCCTTAGTGAGTACCACCAGAGCTTGCTCCCTGTTAATAGTTGGGGGGGTTATGCCAGTAGGAATTTCATGGGGATGCAGGTTGGTAGTGTGGGGGGGTGAAGTTTGAGCTGAGTTTGTTAGCCAGCAAATTCGCTATGTTGCTGTGCTTAGTGAAGGTGGCACCACTGACCACCATTTCAGCACACTGGAGTGTGCTGCCTTTTGAGGTTTCAGATATAGGTTTAGAAGGCTTTGTGGTTGTTTTTAGCATGTGAGGCTATCTTGACTTCATAGATGGTCTTGCTGAACTTAATTAGTTCTCTTAGTTTCTGTTTAGTTTAATTAGAGATCCCTATCATTATGAGAGTTCCTCTTCGTGATTTTAGCCTGACTTTTTTTCCCTTTTATTATTTACCTTATTAAAGTTAGGATTCTATCAGTGTGGTTTGTTTTTATAGTTTGTTTTGGGCTTACTTTCAGCAGCCTTTATATAGCCATTTACATGGTGGTATAGGGTCTCTGTGAACAATTTCAGAAAGATTGCTGTGAACGCAGGGTTAAGAGGGGCATTGAAATTTGACACGCTATCACTTAATAAAGGAGTGGTTTTCTTTGGAGTAGTTCCTAACTGTTACAGAGTTTGCTCAGGTTACTCAGTTTATTTTTATTTCAAAGGAGGCAGGTTTGTGGTCCGGCCTCACCAGTAAGGATGTGACATGGGGGGCGTTGCTCTCCCATATTGGAGAGCACCAGGTCCACAAATAATAACTAAAAGGTACAGAAAGAGGCAAACAGAGCCAGAACATGTAAAGGAAAAACAGTTTAATAAAACAGATTTAAAGGACCACTACGTTCTTTTATATATGTTTCATCATTTCTGACATCTGTTTCTCCCCTATATTTTGACACTAGCATCTTCGAATACTCATACGGCTGATAAAATTCCCAACTTTTACTGTTTCTCTCATCACCCCTCTCTGCAGCTTCATTACTGGGATCCATCTTCCTGCCTGCAAACATTCTCGCAGCTCTGTATACAGTGTGTGGGTGCTGCAACAGATCGGTAATAACACCCTTTGTTTTCTTTCTGTTTTGGCTAAGGGAACACTTAAGGACAGCCCTCCTTCAATCCTTTGATCCCATAAACACCCATTTAAATTATGTATGCAATAGCTTTTCACCTCCTCCTTTACCTGTGATAAAAAACAGGATGTTGTGTAGCTGGAGGAACTATTCTTCTCTCTCTAGTTGCTGGAACTATCTGTTTTGCTGAAGGAATGTACACATTTGTGCAGTGGATACAGTTTTACTGGAATTATTTCACCTTTATTTATTGGAGGTATGTCAAACAAGATACTCCACTGCTTATAATTTGTGTACATATTTAAATTATTTTTTAAATAAAGAGTAAGTAGGCCATTGCATTTTCCTGCACAAAACAGTGCATTGCTGCATACCATTTTGTGTTTTTTTAATGTTCTGCAATGCGATTTAACAACTAAAAGCTAACGGCAAACAAGCACTTGCACTGAAGAACATTAAACTGCTGAACGCACCTTTTTCTATATATTTTGTTTAAGCATTCTTTATGAAATAGTTGTAGTTTGTTTAATTGTGAATATTGATGCCTCTTCTCTGCGTCACTGAAGAGCAAGTAAAGCGGTGCTTTTAGTTACTTTATCTATGTATCTTCCCACCTGATGAATTTATTTTGCGGAGACTCTATGCTGCTGTTCTGCTCTTCGGCTGGTTACAGCTCCGATGCACTTGACTGTCCATTTTCCATATAACATGTATGGATCTCAAGTCCGAGATTGCTATATCTCATTGCATTACCTTTTTCTCCATGGAAGTGGCAACATATCTTAACATTTAGCAACCGCATCTCGCAAATGTGTAAAAAGTTTGTGTCCACATTCTTGCCTCATATTTTCTTCATGCAAATTTTTTTTAGTGAGTCATTTTGTGCATGAAGTATTAAATAGTTCAATTCCAGACTTCACTGCCATCAGAAAATGCATGGTGATGCCAAACCTGCTATGTTCTATAAACTATCTATAGTATCATAGTATTTATTTTCGTTAGTCTATCCAGAATACTGAGAGTTTAGCCCGTTGCATATAGACTGAAAATTCTGTTTTATATGCTTGATTATTAAATGCATTATAATTTCTGCAGTTTGGTTGGTATAATGGTTAAGGTGTTTACCCTACAGAGATTAAGTACAGGGTTTGATTCTTACACTTGAGGAAAATTGCCTAGGCTTAAAAATGACCCACAAGGGCAGCTGGCTAACTACTTAGCTGTGAGCCATGAACTTAATAAGTACGTCTAGATAATTATTGATAAGAAATTAAGATATCCAGATATACTGTGGAATATAATTTTAATGAGAACGAGTGAGAAATGTGTATAAGAACAGAACATTAGATCATAGCATACCTTTCAATTTCTTAATGCACAGAATCTGGGCAAAGCCTAAAGATTTGGGCAACAAAAGCCCAAAAATAGGGACATACTTTAAATGTTGCACGTATAAACACAGAAAATTGCTCGAATAACAAACTTTGTGTTAGCATATTTTTCTGAAGAATGTGAAGTCTGAAATTCAATTTTATGGTGTTCAGTGACTTCGATCCTTGGTGATTTGCTAGAAAACCACACATTTTATAAGGAACAGACCCAAAATATAGTGAGACAAATTTTTTGCCAGTTAAGATGTATAGCTGCCTAAGGTTGGTTGAGAAGTAGCCCTTAAAAAGGCTGTAGCTTCATCAACTTCATTGTACGGAAAGACGGAGAGAGTGTTTCCTGAAGAGACTTAAAAAGTATGAATGTAGAAGCTAAGGTGGGGTGCATAATGCCCTGGTACTTTAAGAGGTTTTCCTCATGGGCTCTCTGATGGATTTGATTTGTTTAGTGGAGGGATGCTTGCCCTGGTCAGTGATCATTCCATTGGAAGAATGCTATAATCTGAAAAATGCATCCAATCACGAGATGGTAGGATTGAGACAGTATAGGCAATGCTATTGGCTGCTATTTGATGGCAGTATGCATTTAGTTTATAAAAATGTTGAATAAGAGGGAGTCATGATATTGATTCTTGCGAGACACTGTCAGTGACTGGCAGGAAGGAACAAAGATTTTGTTTCCATTTGATTGCTTTCTGCCTGACAGTCAGAGCTAAGAAACTATGAGAGAGGGTTCTGGGGTATGCCAGGTGAAGAAAGTTAGGTATGAAGATGATGGGATAAGGTGTCAAATGCTTCTGATTAATCTAAGAATAGCGACTATACCAAGGTTGCTGTCATTTCTATGTTGGTGAAGTTGAGTAGCACAGTAGTAGTACTACGGTGAGGTCTGAAACCATGCTGGGCTGTGGAGAGAAGGCTGTTGGAGTAATGTACTGTATAAATTATGAGTGGATGTATTTTTATATTACTTTTGACTGACAGGATATGGTAGCAATAAGTCTATAGTTAGAACAGTCTGAGTCACCACATTTGTGAAGTGAAATTGTTTATAATTCTGTATAGGTCCATATGTATTTACTAGGCTAATGGCCACAAGGTCCTTTTTATGCCTAGTCATATATACCAAATGTATCCAACATGTTTGATGCCCTAGAGGTTATTTGTAGGAGCATGTATAAGCTAGGGCATGTCTACTCTATCCATTAGAGACAGGTGACAGACCATGGAGGAATTTCTGATTTTCCATCCACTGGTCCAGGTTATGCTTGAATATGGATAGGGAAAGACTCTGCTTCAAAATAGATAGGAAACTTGTTCCAGAGAAAGGGAATTCTGAGACACATACTTGTCCCACCAACATTTATGTCTCAAGCAAGGTTTAAGTTATTGGAGCGGGTATCTCAAATGGTATTTTTTTACTGATATGTAAGAGGTCCATCATAGCGTCATCCTAGGATGTCTTTTATGCCAGACATAGATCAGGAGACAGAGTATAGGGATAGGGCTTTGAAGAGACCCACATACAACATGTAGTTAATGCCTTGTGTTCTTTTTGTGAGCAACCAATTTTGGTGTTCTACTTGTTGCATGTGTCTGGTCAGATATATACTGAAGGGGTGATTATACTCAGTGATGGTGTCTGATGAGGGCTAAGTACAGTGAAACAATGACCTCCTTGGGCCTATATACCATACCCTTGCTTATAAGTTTAGCATCAAGTAATTTCCTTAGACACATGTGGGTCAAAAGCCAGGTTACTGTATACATATGTCCACAAATCACTGACTACTGGTTCTGGCCTTAGGGGTGTGTTATCAGTGATCTCATTTCCTGGGGCACCCATTTTCCTAAAAGTGTGCTGTAATCCATTTCTTGACATTGAATTCAGACAGTGTCTATGGGAACAGTTATTTGTCTGTATGAGCCCTTCCTAAAGGATATTAATGTTTTGGATGGATTCTATGACTGCTTCCACTTTCCAATCATCTGCAAACGTTTTTAAGCCAGATATCGCTGATGCTGGTCTTGACTTCAGAGAAGTACATGCCAAAAGTAGAGGACCCTGCACTGTCTAGTGAGGGATTCCACTAGTGACCAGCATCTATGCAGAATTGGACTCCTCTATCCTAACTTTCTTGGACTTATAGGTTCCTAGATGTATACTATGCGAACAAAAGTAGGACCATTATAAGTCTAGCCGTGCAACCCAAATGTGACATACAAATTTGATTTATATAAGTGGTGATTTACTGACTGTCTCTGCCCAACATAGACGTAGGAGTCAGTATGATAATGAGCAAAGAGACAGGACTTTGAGGCAATCAGCATACAACATTCAAGTTGCTGCATGTGTCTGGTCAGGTTGTTACTGAATGGGGCTTTATACTCCTAGATGGATCTGACGAGGGTCAAGTTCAGTGGTCAGATGACATCTCTAGACCTAAATGCCATACCCTTGCTTATAAGCTGGGCAACATAGATGGATTTGCTTAACTACCTTAGATACACATGTTGGTCAAAGCCTAGATTACTACCTACATGAGTTCCCAGATCCTTGACTAGTGAATCAACTTTTATGGGTGTTTTAATAATGCTGTAGTTAACCAGATGGTACATTTCCTAAAAGGTGCAATAATGCAATTCTTGGTATTGAGTTTAAGTCAGGGGGTTGGCACCAATCACTTGTCTGTATTAGACCTTCCTGAAAGGTGTTCTCATTTTTGCAATCCTCTGTGAACTTGGTTACCCAAAAGCTTTTTGCATTGGCTTTGCCTTCTTTGCAATCTGCTGCTCAGATGAGTGGGCACAGCACAGTCCTGTGGGCCTCCACTGGTGACTGACCTTATTGGAGTTGGCTTCACCATTTATAACCTCATTCGTCCTATCACAGAGCCAGTCAGCTATCCAGCATGTTAAAAAGGGGGTTTATACTGAGTTCCATTAAGTTTGTTCCCAATACCTAAGTTGGGTATTGTATCAAATACTTTAGTCAGATCTAGGTAGGCAGTATGTGCAATTTTTCGAGTGTGAGGACTGTAGATTTTTGTTCAGGGTCCCGGCATTAAGCAGTAACACTATGAGGTTCATCTGAGTTTATTGTGCTGTGTTAGTGGGTTTGACAGTTTGGCATTGCCTAAAGAGGCACTATGGAGGTGGGTGAAGTTTTAGCCAGTGTTCAAAAAACCTAAACTGTTAACGTGGTCTGTTAACCATGTCCTCCCAAGCTGACAAATATTGGATCCCCTTAGAATGACACCAGAAAGACAGCCAGTTGTTGAAAACAATATTTTTTTGTTCATATTGTGGCATCATCCTCAGTGATGGTAATATGCTGCTCAATGCTAAGCTCATACCAGCCTGTGACATGTAGTCTAAAGCTCCATAACTGTCTTCATATAGTCAAGGAAATCCTATGTGAGAGCCATTTGGCAATCCATCATGCTACATGGTGGTGTATATCTAATTTGGACTTTGTTTACAATGCCCCAGTGGGTTTTTGTATCAAATGCCTTGGCCAGGTCAAGGTAAGCAGTATGCACCAGTCTGCCACTGCCCATTGTCTTGTTGATCTCCATGACAAAGTCTTGTAGATTACGTACTCATGATCTTCCCCTGACAAAACCAAACTGGGTTAAATCCAGTGTCTGGAGGTTTCCAATGTCATTATTATTCATTTTCAAGATAATACTTTTCCATGGCTTTGCATGTGCAACTAGTCAGACTAATGGTTGTGTAGTTTCTGGGGTCCGTAGAATGCCCACTCATATGCAGAGTGATGCCTATTGTTGATTCGTGTTGTGCATGTCCTACGAATTGTTCTTCTAGAAGGCAAAGTGTCATCTTCCAAGGGTTACGACTCCTCTGGTCTGATGTGTTTTTCACTTGTTCTATCTATAAAGATCTTCAGATCTTAAACTTGTGATTTGTTAGCATTGTTGCCCCATTGGCTGTTGCCCACAACACCCTCTCTTGGGCAACTGACACATTCTTTCCCCATGTACTGGGAAAAGAGAGAATCAAAAACAGCCTGCATTTTGGCAGCTATCAGGAGTTGTTTTTTTATATTTTTTTCCATGTGGTCTAAACCCCATTATGCATGGCCAGTAACACACCTAGAGTTCAGCATACAGTGGGAAACAGTGAGGGTAGGTCACTTACTAACTCAGTTTACATAACTTCTCAGGACAGCTGTGCCCCCTCCCCCCTGAAGCCAGTGCACCCATGGGCATTTCATAGTCCACCGTAGATCCAGCCATGGGATACTGATACCCTGGTCATACACTTCCATCACCCCCTAAGGAGAGGCAAGCTTACAATGCATGACACTCCTCCCCTGATCCACAGGTGGTTAATCTAACTCTGGTAGCAAGGCACACAATCAGGGCTCTATGCCTCTGAGACAATGGCTCCAACGGCCTGCACACTCTGAAACATTTTCTTTTCTTTTTTAAATTTTTTTTATCTTGGCAGAGGAGTCCAAGTTTCTAGGATGGAGTGGAAAGCTATGTTGACTGCCTTTCATTTTTTCATGCTATTCACATAGCTATGACAATAAGTGGCCATATTCCAAGTTGTTGTTTGCCACAAATACTTTTTTGTCATCTAGATGCTTCTGTCTTTCCATGGCCCAAAATAGCCTCTGACAGCCTTCTGCTGGGTATCCTTTCTCTCACAATATTGTTTTATGTCTTTATTTTATAGGTTCATAGGTTGGTACCGAGCTATCTGCCCGAAGGCATATATTAGCCCAGCCACGTTGTGCGGTATTCACCACCCCTTTAGTAGTTCCCTAGACCCTTGTACTAGCAGCTAGTACCCCTGGCCACTATCTAGTAGTGCTGTTGGTGTGATCCCCGGTGGTGAACTTTCTGTTACCCATCCACTCATCAAGGTTCCTCTTGAAGAGTGATAGTGAGGGGCTCTGTCGTATGTAGATCGGGACCCTGTTCCATAGTAAGGGAAGTCTCTGAGAAGGGAATCTATCCCTCCAGCATGTTCTGTTCATTGTTGTGTTGAGGTTTATATCCCTAGAGCGTGTAGCTTGAGTAGATTTGATTTTGCTAAGATGGAGCATGTTCAACAATTCTGGGTTGGACATGGCTCTGTACGTTAGACAGAGATCGCCTCTGAGAAAGCGGTATACAACAGAGAACAGTCTTTGCTTTTTCAATTGTGCTGCATAGGGCAACTGTTTGAGGCCAGTAATTCTCTTGGTTAGGTACCTCTGTGGTCTCTCCAGCTGCTGGAGATGTCTAGCCAGGTACATTCCAATTGGTGCATTGTACTCAATAATGGGTCTGATGAGGGAAGAGTAGAGGGGCACCATTACATCCTTAGATCTTGATGCGAACCCTTTCATGAGCAGATGGGTCACATAGAAGGATTTTCTAACCACTTTGGCAACATAGTTATCAAAGGAAAGCTGGCTATCTACTTGGGTCCCTAGATCCCTTATTTCTTCTTCAGATTTCAGGGGATTACCTCCTATGTTGTAGTTTGTGGGTTCTCTGTTTTTTCCAAAGGGGATTACTACGCATTTTTTTGCATTTAGCTTGAGACCATGGCTTTGACACCATGCATCAGTCTCATTTAGGCCCTTCAGGAGGATCTCCATGTCGGCCGGAGACTCTGTTATAGCACCCAGTTTGCAGTCGTCTGCAAACTTAGTCAGCCACAGCCCTTCCTTGCTTGCCTGTACTTCTGAGAAGTATATGCCAAACAGGAATTCTTTTGGGAATTCTTGCTAAACAGCTGATGTTTACATGTGATACTCAAGTACTAAGCAGTCACATTTATAGCCAACCAGACCACCATTAAAAATAGTCCACAACCGAGGGAGACAACTGTGTTCTCAAATCAGAATGAAACTTGGAATCTGAATGAAAATAGTTCTGATTCTGTTAACTGGTAATGCAGTACTGTGACTTTCTGGCTTTAACTTGTGAAGAACAACTTTGAAGCACCCATAAGCAGAGGACGTTCTCCAATGTGGAGTTAATCACAACAGTTTCAAGAAAGTTGTGAACCCCACTGTGTTTAGGCATGTGGAACCCTACAGAGGTGAAGTAAACTGGTATCATAGTCTGTATTTGACCCTTGCCAGCAATCAATTGGTTAGAGAAATAGTGTTATAAAATCCATTGGATAACTATAATCATACTGATACTGATGTCAGTGTCTGAACTTTGAACACAACATCCAAAATAGTGTAGTGTCAAATAAGTTTAAGAAAAACCCTGATTGTGGGGATTTGCAACTGTTATGGTGGGTTAACAGTCATTGCATGTGCTGCAGTCTTGATTGTGACTGCTTCTGTGGTTATTGCATGCCATTGGTGCATTTTTGGTGTTTTAGTGCATAATCCCTGCAATTTTTTTTTCACAGCGACTTACCTCTTACACTAAAAGGTTTCAAAAGGGAAACTGTAACATCTCTGCAGATACTCTGTAAATAGCTGAACCTATAGGTTTGATAAGAGAAACTGTAACATATTTGTATATATTTCTGAATGTAAACTGTATTCTTCATAGGGTTGAAATGTGAGACTAACTTGTATGTTAATACAATATGTTTGCTCATATACTGTAACTTGCTTGTCTCTGTCTGTTTGTAAGTTTGGAGCTTTTCTCCCCAGACCTCTACTGAAAATGGAGATGTATCCAGTTGGACTATCCCAGTCAGCAAATGTAAAATATAAATAAATAATTGCAAATTTTTTTGATTACATCACTGACAAAAGAAGGTGGGTTAGTAATGTGACAAAACATTACATCACAGTATGGTTGTCACTACAGAATTGGTGGCAAAAGACAGATGTGTTTAATCTCGTGCCTGTAACTTCACCCACTTGCTTAGAAAGTAAAAAAGCAGTATCTGTTTGAAGTGTAATTAGAAAACGTGAGGAAATGTAAGGAATTAAGGTGGCCGTCCATAAGTTTTTAATGACTGCATCAAGAAGTGATGGAGGAAATATAGTGGGAAGACACAGCTACTTATGTGAAAGAAAGTGCTTCAAAGTAATGGTAAAAATAACATCTTGTAGGATGACAGAAGAAGAGGCACCATTAAAGCTAACTGCCTCAGGATGCTGGGGAAAAGGCAAAGCTCAAATGGGCTGTTCAGAAGGATGGGACAGAGGTTTGCTAGAAGGTTAGCTTTAGGAAGTGAAAAGTAATAGGAGTAAGCAGTAGAAAGATTTCCAGTTTAGCACATTCCTATCTTAGTTTCCCCAAAATTAAATAAATAAACAAACAAACAAGGGAGCCGGATAATATCATAAAAAGAGGTAATTTCTTGAAAATATATAGTGAAGACGCTTAAACTGTGTTGTTAATACTAGACACATGAGCTAGGGTCATATCATTTTTCCCTAGCAGTACTTGGCCAATTTTCAGTAGTGACTGGAGATCCTGTTGCAAGGTTGTTCCACGTGATTTGATGGCCCTACAGTGGTATTATATAAGATAGGGGTTCCCAGTGGTACTCTATACCTTGATAGTTATGCAGTATAGGTGATCAACATGCCAAATACACAGCAGTGGTTTGACTTCTAACATGTTCTTCATAAGTCATGTATATCTGTCTGTGTATTCATTTTCTGGAAGATGCATTTCTCATTAGCTGTGCACATCTAGGAGATTACATTGTGTTTTAAACTGTATCCTGAAGCCAGATTGATACTGCTATGTGGTCTTTGTTGTCTTGCAGTATTTCCTCATGTGATGAACACTCGTTGCTTATGCAGGAAGTGGATGAGCACTTATTTGTTTATTTTACATTTGTTTACTGAGAAAGTCCGAGTGGGCAGAGCCCATTTTCAGTGGAGGCATGTGAAGAAAAGCTAGAACACAGTACAAACAAAGCTCCAACACAGTACAATCATATAAAAGGTATATAGTAACGAGAACACAAATTACACCATTTCATAAAGTGAGAACTCTATATACAATAATCAAAAACATATACTGTAAATAAAAAACATTGACAGAAATCACATCATTCAGGCAAAATGAGTAAAGTATGGTCTGGTTAAAGTTTTGCTGGAACTTTATGGAGGAGATTAGAGGCGCTATCCATGGATTACATCTACTTATACATGTATTTATACATATACATTTGTGAAGGCTATCAAATTACAATACTTTAACAGACAAATAGTAGTTTAGAATTAGAGTTGTTTGGTTTAGAAAAAAGATGCAAGGCGGCTAGACGGGAGTAGGGACGTGACAGACAAAATGAATAAGTGAAGAAGAGGAAATTTATATATGTAGTAGTTATTTAGTGATTACAGACAGATAGGCAGAAGAAGGATAAAGATTTAGAGAGGGAATGTAAGACAGTTACTTAGAGGAAGGAGGGGGTACAACAGCTATATTTCATTATCCTAGTGTGTCACACAAGCAAAGCCAGGAGTTCGATAATTGGTGCTTGAGAAGGTGTTTGAATTGTGATAAGTTGCTGGTGGTTCTAATGGACTGGGGCAGTGCCAGATTTTGGTGACATTGCTTGAATATAGGGAGTCCCCAGCACTATTGGTGGATTTGGTAACTTGTAATAGAGATTTAGTTGTTGATCGAAGTAAACGATTGTTGGAATAGGGCTGAACTGTATTTAGGAGAGCAGGGATTTTATCTGGGTAATGAGCATGGTGCCAAAGGTGAGTATTTATGAACACAAATATACTGGGTTGCAATATGTGTTAGTGAATGATGTAGTGGAGAACATGACAAGAAAGATGAATTGACAACTGCATGGTATTGCAAGTTGTGGTAACCCAGCTTCAGTAAAGTGGTGATGCAGGTAATTTGGACTTCAGGTATTAAAATCACTGGGAGTATAGTAATTTAACAACAAGGTTACCTTCAAATGAATTGTGTGTGTGTGTGTGTGTGTGTGTGTGTGTGTGTGTGTGTGTGTGTGTGTGTGTGTGTGTGTGTGTGTGTGTGTGTGTGTGTGTGTGTGTGTGTGTGTGTGTGTGCGTGTGTGTGGGGAGAGGGGTTGTGTATGTACGCGTGCTGTGTTTGGATGATGTATCAGAGAACACTAGTGCAGAGCTGGGCTGACACCTGCCCTGGTGGGAGAGTGTAAGGTTTCAAGTGCAGTGGGCTTCCTGCAACAAATGTTGGCAATCCTGAGATGAGGTTAACTTCACCATCGCTGTCACTTGTAGTATGTGGAGAGTATGGTGAAGAGCACTGGTTCTGTGTGTCCTTGCGTATTCTGAGTGGGTGATGTAATAGGTAACTGTCAATCAAAGCTGTGCTCACACCTACTTCATGCAGTGGTGGTGGACATTGTGGTGTGAGTGCAGTTTGCCTTGTGAAGCAGGAGTGGTACTTCCAGGTATAAAGGACACCAGATGCTGTGTTAATGTGTGTGTGTGTGTGTGTGTGTGTGTGTGTGTGTGTGTGTGTGTGTGTGTGTGTGTGTGTGTGTGTGTGTGTGTGTGTGTGTGTGTGTGTGTGTGTGTCTATATGTGACTCTGTGTCTGTCTTTGTGTGTCTGCTTCTGTGTCTATGTCTGTGCATAAGTTTATGACATAAATGTAAACAATGGAGCAGAGCTGGACTGACAGGTGCCCTGTTGATGGAGCTTCTGGTGTCCGTGCAGTGAGCTTGCTGCAACAAATGTTGTGTACCATGAGCAGGTATCATCAGCAGCTGTGGTCCCTGTAGATGTAGCATCGTTGTTTTATGGAAAGGTGGATAAAGCAACATGGTTCAATGGTAAATTGTGTGTGTGTATGTGTGTGTGTTGGATGGTGTAATGGAGCTGAGCTGGACTGGCACCAACCCTGTTTAGGGATCATCCAGTGTCAGTGCAGCAGGATTGTTGCAACAACTGTTAGGTGGCCAGAGCTAAATCACCTGCAGCTTGGGTCCACCCAGATCTGTTGCAGCATTCTTTGAGGAGTGTTGGGCAAAGCACCATTGTTCACTGGTACATTATGTGTCTGTGTGTGTGCACAGTTTAACAGAGAAGAATGTAGCAGAGCAGGGATGACAGCAACCCTGTTATGTGAATTGACTATGCAGTGCCCCGATCTGACACCAAAAACACCTGTGGGCCACCACAAGTGTTGAATCCGTGTATTGTGTTGACATGGGCAAAGCAACTTGGTTCAATGGTGCACTGTGGTGTTTGTGAGTTTCGCATGGGCTGTGTACTCGAGATTGATAGTGCCTAAATGGGCTGACAGGTGCCCTGTCAGGGACCCACCTTGAATCATTTTATGTTGCTTTCTCCAGCAGGTACTCTATTAGGGTCACAGGTTCATAGGTAGATACTAGGCTGTCGGCCCTGGGGCCTATATAAGCCTAGCCAAAAATTTTCCCCTGTACCCCTGTGTAGCAGAGCCACAGAAGTGATCCCTGGGGTGAATTTCCTATTTCCCATCCAACTGTCGAGATTTTTCTTAAAGAGGGCTAATGAGCTTTGCTTGACATGAATGGGTAGTCTGTTCCAGAGCATGAGAAGTCTCTGGGACAGGAATCTATCCCTCCAACATGTTCTGTTTATTGTGATGGCAAGGTTTAGGTCCCTGGAGTGTGTGGCTCAGAGGGATTGTTTTTTTTTTTAAGTACAGCAAGTCCAACAGATCTGGGTTTGACGTGGCTTTGTATGTTAGGCAGAGGTCATCTCTGAGTAGGCGATAAGCAATGGAGTACAGCTGGAGTTTTTTGAGACAGTCTGTGTATAACATGTGTTTGAGGCCAGTAATCCTCTTAGTGAGGTATTTCTGTGGCCTTTCTAGTTGTTGTCGATGTCTTGTGAGGTAAATGCCAAATGGGGTGTTGTACTCTATAATGGGTTTGATGAAGGATGAGTAGAGAGGTACAATGACCTCTTTTTTTCTGGAGGTAAACCCGTTTGTGATGAGGTGTGCCACATAGAAGGATTTCCTGACTACTCTGGTAATGTGATTTTTCAAAGGAGAGACTACTGTCCACCTGTGTCCCAAGGTCTCTTATCACACTTTGGGTGTTTAGTAGGCTACTGCCCATGTGGTAGTTCATGGGTGCAGTGTTTTTCCCAAAGGGGATGACAATGGACTTCTTGGCACTGAGCTTGAGGCCATGACTTTTAACACCAAGCTTCAGTCTCAGTGAGGCCTCTTTGTAGAATGACTACATCATTAGGCGATTCTACTATGGCTCCTAGTTTGCAGCCGGCTGCGAACTTCACTAGCCAAAGACCTGCTGTATTAGCCTGGACTTCTGAGAAATAGATGCCAAACAGGAGAGGACCCAGGACTAAGCCCTGTGGTACTGTACTTGTCAGTGCTCTGAAGTTGGATTTGGAGTTGGCTACTTTCACTGTGTGGGTTCTGTCAGTGAGCCAGTTGGCCATCCATCTTGTGACATAGGGATTTATGCCCAGTGTAGTTTTTTCTATTGAAAATGCTTGCCTGGCTTCATTTTCAAAACCTTGCAGAGGAGTTAAAATTGCACTTAGAATCTGATAGATGGAGATTATGGTCCCACTGCTGC
Source organism: Protopterus annectens (assembly GCF_019279795.1). Classification (NCBI taxonomy): domain Eukaryota; kingdom Metazoa; phylum Chordata; order Ceratodontiformes; family Protopteridae; genus Protopterus; species Protopterus annectens. Next base: position 1,043,065,375 of record NC_056739.1, on the reverse strand, counting down.
AAAAGTTATGAGTTAA